>NW_008577327.1:0-12895 GCF_000257125.1 Entamoeba nuttalli P19
TCTTCATCATCTTCTTCTAATTCATACTCATCATCACCATCTTCTAATTCATTGTCTTCTAATTCATACTCATGTTCCATTTCTACATTTTCATCTAAGTCAAAGGAATCATCTTCGGCATGAACAGTTAGTAATAATGCAAACAAAATGAATAAAAGTGCTTTCATGATAACTTTAAATAAAATAAATAAAGAGATTGTGATTTTTCTTTTCAATTCTTTTTGATTTTTAACAAACTAAAGAATATAAAAAAAAATAGTTTAAGTATAAATTTAAAAGTGAAATTAATAATATAAAAAAAGAACTAATAATTATAAGTCATGTCCCTAAGTAAAGAAGAAATAGAGAAAAAACGAATTCTTGTTGTTGGGGCTGGCGGAATTGGATGTGAGGTATTAAAAAATATTTTACTTATTGGGTTTAAACATTTAGAAGTTATTGACTTAGATGTAATTGACTTATCAAATTTAAATAGACAATTTTTATTTAATAAGAACCATATTGGACAGCCAAAATCAGTTATCGCAGCACAAGTGTCAAAAGAGAGATATGGTCCTGAAGCGGAAATTATTGCACATCATTGTGAAATACAAAATAATAAATTTAATATTGATTATTACAAAACATTTGATATTGTTATTAATGCATTAGATAATCTTAATGCTCGTAAACATGTTAATAGAATGTGTGTTTGTGCTAATGTCCCATTAATAGATGGTGGAACATCTGGATTTATTGGTCAAACTACACCTATTATTCCAAAAGAAACAGAATGTTATGAATGTCAACCAAAAGTACCTCCAAAAGGATATGCGGTATGTACAATTCGATCTAATCCAAGTACAGCTGTTCATTGTGTATTTTGGAGTAAACAATTAATACAAAAATTATTTGGTAATGCTGATGATGGAAATTATTTAAATGATTTTCAATTTGCATCAACAGCAACTCGATGGAAAGAAGTTTATGACAAAGTGTTTACTTTCGATATTAAAGTATTACATCAATCAGAAGAATTATGGAAATTAAGAAAAAAACCAAATATATGGACGTATGAAGAAATTATTAATTGTTCAGATACATCACCATTAAAAGAAGTTAAGCCATTTGTTAAATTGTATTATAAAAGTTTTAATATTCTTCAACAAAGATATGAAAATAAAGGGCCATTTGAATTTGAAAAGGATGATGATGATATGATTGATTTTATTACTGCATGTACAAATATTCGATGTGCAATTTTTAATCTTCAAGGGATTAGTAGATTTGAAGTACAAGAAAAAGCTGGTAATATTATCCCAGCCATTCCAACAACTAATTCAATTATTTCTGGATTAATGATTATTGAAATGATGAAAGTATTAAGTCAAAACAAAACAAATTTAAGAATATGTTATTTAGCAAAGAAACCATTAAAAAATCATCTCCTTACATTTGAAAAAACTTCACAACCAAATAAACAATGTTATATTTGTGGTAATGAAGTTTCTGAATTTGTTTGTGATTTAGAGGTATTTACTTTAAAAGATATAATTGACCAGATCACAGAAAGGTGTAGTTTAATTAATCCAACTGTACTTAAAGGAGATCAATTATTATATGAATCAGGAGAAGACCTTGAAAAAGAAGAAGTTCAAATGTATGAAAAAGTAGGTAAAAAAAAATTGATTGAATTAGGATTTAAGGATGGAGAGACAGTTCTGTTTAAAGATGATATTAAAACGATGACTTTTATATTGAAGGAAGAAAATCGTAAGCATGATGCAATTAAAGAAGAGATAAAAGACTCAAAGAAACATTTTTAAATTATAATTAATAGTTTAATTATAGTAAATAAATTAAATTATTTTAAAAAAAAGTTAATAGAACTTAAAAAAGGGAAGAGGAAAAAAGAACTTTTAAAACCTAATAATGAGTAATACGACTAAAGACAAAGTACGATGTTGGTATTGTGGATTAGCTGATAAAAAGAAACTTATACGATGTGGATGTGGGAAGTATTTTTGTAATGGTACTGGAAATGGAAAAGTAAGTCATATTATTCATCATGCATCATCATTAAAACATAAAGACCTTAAATACTCAGATGAGTATATCCAATGTAATTTATGTAAAACAAGAAATCCATTTGTTCTTGGATTTATTCAAGTAAAACAAAATTCTGATATGACAACATGTTTATGTAGAACTTGTAGATATAATACTACAATTAAAAATCTTGGATGGGATGTAGATAGTTGGACAAGTATTGTTTGTGAAGGAAAATTTGTAAATGAAATATGTCCACAACCAAGTAATGAAGAAATGAATATTGTTCAAAGTATTTCATATCAAAAAATGAGAAAAATGGCATGGGAGTTACAAAATAATAGAAAAAAGTTTGAAGAAGAAACAGAAACGTTTGAAGAATTACATCCTATTTATTTAAATTATCACGATTGTAAACAATATTATCATACTTATTATCCTCTTATTCGACTAGAGGCTGAAGCTGACAGACAAAAAAGAGAATCAGAACATCTTACTAATATGACATTAACTTTTGATGGAACAAGAACAGAAAAAGACATCAAAAAGGTTGTTCATGCTACTTTTCAAGTTCCATTAAATGAAGAGATTTCAATCACACTTAATGATGTATTATTCTTCTATGTTCCAATGAAAAATAAATCAATTGACGTTCATGAAATTCATAACTATGGTGAATTTAATGAACATGAAAAGAAAGAATTTATTGGAAAGATTAATACCTTTTTAGTTGGAAATGTTCAATCAATTGATGGAAAGAATGTTACAGTATTATTATCAAGACAAGCAGATATTCCAATAGAAAAACAAATAGTTACTCCTCAAAACCAACAATTTAAATATTCTATTTGTTTTCAATGGCTTTCTATTCCATTTCGTAGAAAAAAAGTAGCATTACTTGATTTTTGTAGAACAGAGAATGAACCAATTGAAGCGTCTATGTCAAAATATTTAAGAGATAGGTTATTAGGAATGCCAATAACTGAAATGGATAGACAAATGGAACAACAATTTAAAGAAGAAAAAGAAATGTATTTAAATAGTCATCCAACTGAAGCATCGTTAAGTGCACCTAATCTTCCTCCACTTAACCAAGTTCAATTTGATGTTGTAAAAAAATCATTCACAAAACAATTAAGTCTTATTCAAGGACCTCCTGGAACTGGTAAAACAGTTACTTCAGCTACTATTGTTTATCATGTCGTACAGTCAAACCCTGGAAAGAAAGTTCTTGTTTGTGCTCCAAGTAATATTGCTGTAGATCAACTTGGGACAAAAATAACTGAAACAGGAGTAAAAGTGATTAGAGTATATAGTAAATCTAGAGAAATTGAAGATGAGTCATTATACGACTATTCGTTAAAAACATTAATGGAAGAGCAATTGAAAAAAGATAAAGAAATGTTTGCATTATACCAAGAATACAAAGATGACCCAGACTCTCTTGATATTGTTAGCAAAACAACAATTCAAAAAAGAATAAATGAAATTGAACTCTCTCTTTTGAGAGAGACAGACGTTATTTGTTGCACTTGTTGTGGAGCATTAGACAGTCGATTAAGTGGTATATTAGAACATATCGATACTGTATTAATAGATGAAAGTACTCAAGCAGATGAGCCAGAATGTTTAATATGTCTAAATAATTCTGTAAAACAACTTTTCCTTGTTGGAGATCATTGTCAATTAGGACCAATTCTTAATTCACCAAGAGCAAAAAAGAATGGGCTTGGACTTCCTATGTTTTCAAGATTATTACAATTAGGACATGAACCATATAGACTTCAATTCCAATATCGTATGCATCCATGTTTATCAGAATTTAGTTCTCAAACATTTTATGATGGTGTATTACAAAATGGTGTTACAGCACTTGAAAGACAATTCCCTTCATTAAAATATTTCTGGTTTAAACAAAATAAACCTATGATGTTTATTGCTGCAAATGGAAAAGAGTCATATGGTTCGAATGGTACTTCTTACCTAAATGATGAAGAAGTTTTTCTTATAGAACAAATCATTATTAAAATGTTAGGAAATAAAGTTAGTCCATCTCAAATTGGTGTAATTACACCCTATATTGCTCAAAAACAAGCTATTATTTCAAGGCTGTCATTAAATAGAAGAATTTCTGAAGCACAATTAAATGATATTGAAATTGCATCTGTTGATTCTTTCCAAGGTAGAGAAAAAGATTTCATTATCTTTTCTACTGTACGTTCAAATGAAATATCAGACATTGGATTTCTTTCTATTCCTCAAAGATTAAATGTAAGTATTACTAGAGCAAAATATGGATTAGTGGTTGTAGGTAATCCAGAAACATTAATGCAAAATCCGTTGTGGTGTGCTTATCTTCAATTTTTTCAAAATAATAATGTTCTTGTACATGGTCAATTAGAAAACTTAAAAGAATATCCAATTAAACTTGAACCTAAAGAGGCACCAAAAGCTATTTACCAATTTACACCTAAAGTACAAGAATTTAGTGATATTGAGCCATTAAAAGATATTGCTATTCCATTTAGACAAACAAGACAACAACGCTCAACATTTAATCCTTTAGATGAATTTACTATTAGTGGTGGTAAAGAAGATAAGAGTGATGAGTTAGATGTTACGATTTCAGAAGATGAAAGTAATGAAAGTCAAAGCGAAGTGTCTGATTATGATGAAGATGATGGCTTTACAATTTAAATAAAAAAAGCTAAAGAAAGTGATAAATCGAATAGTTTTGTTATAGTTATTTTAAATTAAATTTTATTAAAATGGATATAATAAAATAAAAGGATGAAGTATATGAAGTAAATTAATGAAGAAGTGATGAACGAATATGATTTGTAAATTCATCAGCACCTTCGTCTTCCCAATTGTCTTGCCAATGAAGAGTAGAATCATCTACATCTTTTGTTTTAAAATCTAAATAAATGAGTATTGAAATAAATAAATAAATGAGTAAAGCAAACCATTAAAGTCTTCAAAGATATCATCTTCGTCAAGAAGTTCTAAGGTGTCGTTTGTAATAATTTGATTAGTTGAAGTTGACATAAAAAAATTGAATTAATGAATTTTGAGATGGTTCAAAAAACAGATAAACCTAACAATGTCTTCACTACAACTTCAAACACAGTTACAAAGTGTTCAAGACGTTAATAAATCAGTTCAATCACTAAAACAAAAATTAGCTGAATTTGAAAAAATTGATTATAACACTTTGTCTCCAGCTGATAAAATTAAATTAAATAACGCAATGGCATATTCATATGCAACACTTTATTTTTGTTTGTTTTCTTTGGTTTTATATATTTATATTTAGTACTTTGTTAATACTTCGTTTTGTAGCATATTGTAAATTAAAGGATGACCAAACCAATGTACGCAGTGCAGCAAAAGAATTAGAGAGAATTCGTACTGCTTTAACTAAAACAAAGAAGACTGAATAATGGTATGAATAACAAGAAGAAAATTAATAAAATTGATTGACAATAGAAAATGTTTTAGGGTTTTTATTATGTGACAAATTAAAAAATAAAACTAAAATTATATAAAATAGTTTATTTTATTATTTACTATATTAAGATAATCAATCATCAAGCAGTCGTTTTAAAGAACGTTTCTGATGAGTTAAGTCATTAAAGAAAGGAAAAAGATGAGAAACTAGTCGTGGGAATTTAAGATGAAGGAAATAGAGTTGTAATGAAGCATTTTTAATATCTTTAAATTTAGGTTCTATTAGAGTACGATATAAGACTCTCTTTTCTCTAATATTTAAATCTGTTTTATCAAAATCAAATGATGTGATTGCATCAATGTTATGAGGTATGTCAATAATGATAGGAGTTTCAAAAAGAAAGATTGAATTGATAATTCTTTTTTTCATAGACTCAATTTCTTCTTGATCCCCTAAAAGTAATAGTTCAGTGTAATTAAAGTCTTTAAACATCTCATGTATTTTAAGTGTATTTTGTTCTTCATTTTCTTCGAAGGTTTCAAAATAAGTGTCTAAAGTAGTAAAACAAACTGACTCTTTTAGATCAACATAATTAATAACTTCTTCATCTATACAATCAAACACCTGTTGTAATGGCATTGTGGCTTCTTTTAATTTTTTCGGAACAAACACTATTTTAATAAGATATTGTTTCATTTGTTCTTCATTAATCCAGTTTTTTAGTTCTTCATTAATCAATAATACAATTCGTTGTTCTTCATTACCTGTTTTCTTTCTTTGTTCAGTAGCAAATGGTATAACTTCATCAAATAGCCATAATAAAAAGCATTCTTCATTTATATAACCATCAGATGTATCTTTAAAATATACTTTGTCATTAAAAAGTAATGTCATTTGTTTTTTAACAATTTCTTTTACACAACATAAAGGACGAGCACCTTTTCCATCTCCATTGATACAAAGTATGACACTTGCTTTCATTTCTTTAATTTCTTCACTCTTTCTCATTCTTCCACTTCTTGTAGTCCATCCACTACTTTTTTTTAAATTAGGTGGTTCATAAACGTCACAGCAAATAATTAAAGATAAAGGAACACCTTCAATAACTTTTACTAATTCATTAACAAAATTATTAACTGTTGCAATAATATCATTTTTATGTTTTAATTTTTCTTTAATACTGTCATCTGGAGTGTCTTTAGTTACAATAACATTGTCACTTTTTTTTCTTATATCTTCTTCGTTTTGTTCTTTTATTTCTTTCTTTTGAAGACTTTTTCTTTCATTCTTTACTTTTTTAAGTTCAATCTCATTAATTTCTTTTTGTAATTCTTGATTAATTTCAATCAAATCTCCTGTATAATTACAACGATATGCTAAATTAAATTGCTCTTTAATAAGTCTACCATTTTTAATAAGAAATTGAAGATATTCCATAATATGAATTTTCTTAAGAAAAGAAAAGCTTTTATTATTAAGTTGATTGACACAAAGTTCTATTGTTTTATAAATTGGTTCATTCTCATCTCCATAATCTTTTGGTAAAACAAATACATCTATACCTGCTTTGTCTAATTGATGTTCTATATTTTTCATTAATTTAAATACAAAATGATTAATAATAATTAACGCTCTTCCATTGTAATTTAATTTTTTTTTCTTTTCATTGATTTGTGGAACTAATGATTCAATACACCACTTTTGTATATCAGTACATTTAATTGATAACATTAAATTAAATGAAAAAATACATTTCTTTTCCATTTCATTATAAGTACTTTTCTTTGCACATTCAGTTTTGTTAAGAACAATAAATGGATAAATAATATCTCCATCTGGACTTAGTCCTATGATTCCATTTGATAATCGGGATTCACGATCAATAAACACATCTCCTCCATCATACTTAGAATAACACTCAATTTGTTTACCTTCATATAATTGAAATCCAAATGTATCACAACAATATACAAATTCTTTACGTATTGGTTTAATTAAAACTTCAATTTGATTTTGAATCTCTTTAATATATTCATCACTTGACTGAACAAGAACACATTTTAATTTATGTAATTCTAACCCTATCCCAGAGAATACTTCATTAATTTGTGTTGGTTGTTTATTATGAACTTCACGACAATATGTAGTTAATGTATTTTCTGTTATTGCAATATTTCTTTCCAACATGTCTTGGATATGACGGTTAAATTTAATATGATTCTTTAAGAATTGCCTGTCAGGTATTTTTGTTCTGTCTTTACTCATTCAATTAACTATTTTTAGTTAGATTTTTTCTTTTACTTTTTTATTGGTAGTTATTAGTAATTTATTATTTTTAATTCTCTTTTTTCTTGTCTGATAATCCAAAAAAAAATCATTCAAATTAATGAAAATAATTTGAAAATTACCTTTTTAATGAATGTAATTTCTTTCTATTAAGACATAATATTTCTCATTTCATCGTCTATTTAAATATAATATTTTTTTTTATTGTTTTTGTTTTATTCAAATTATTGTGTATTACCAAAATTTATTGTTCGAGAATAACTCATTTGTCAATATTTTGTTTTTTATTTTATTAGACTCTTCTCTTTTTTCAATTATCTTTTTATGTAAGTATTAATGGAGTTTCCATTTAATTTTAATGGAAATAATACATAACAATATCCTTAAAAGTAGTAATATTCTCAGAATGTCTACATCCAATAATTAGATCATTTCAGTATTTTGATATTATTAATTCAAAACATAAGAAAAAAGATTATTAATATAAATATTCAATGTTATAAAAAATAAGAATAATTATAAATATTCTTTTTTTTATTGGTTATTTTGAAAAAACGATAAGAATTATTAAAAATTGGAATGAAGTGTTAAATAACATCAATAATTAAAATAAGTAAAATAAGTTGTTTATAATTTTTAGTGATAAGCAAACTAATACAATAATTATATTTATAAATTAATTAATAGCTTATAATAATTCATTATAATTTACATCTTCTAAAACATACTGACTTGGCTGTTCTTTGTTTAAACAATTATAGTATAATTCATTTAAAATTTCTATAACTTTATCATCTTTCATTTCAGTAGTTTGAAGTAAGTAATTGAAAGCATTTTCGTTTCCACATTTAGCAGCTTGAAATAATAAAAAGGTTCCTTCACTTGGACAAAAATCAATTGGTCCATCTATTAACTCTTTTCCAATTATTTGATCTACTAATGAACTTCTTTTCTTAATATCTTTTAAATAATGTAATTTCTTTTCTTTATGGAACAAAGTTAATGCAATTTTTTCTTTACAACAATTTAACTCACTTGCTCCATTCTGATAATATTTCAATGCAAGTTTTGGGTTTTGGATACCACCAGCTCCATACTCATATAATAGTCCAAGATACCAATATGGTTCTTTAATATTTAAACTTAATGCTTCTTCAAATACACTTCTTGCTTCTTCAAATTGATAATAATACAACAAACATTTCCCATATATAATAAAAGCTCTTGCATGTCCATTTATAGAAGCAAGTTTACTCCAGTACATTGCTTTATCAATATTTCTTTGGGTTCCATCTCCATAATAATAACAATTTGAACAGTTAAACTGTCCACTAACAATACCTTTTTTTGCACTTCTTTTAAACCACTTAAATGCTTTCTTTTTGTTACACTCAACCCCTTCTCCATCAAAATAACATCTTCCTAAATTACACATGGCTTTTCCATATCCTTCTTTAGCACTTTTATAGTACCATTTTACAGCTTCTTTCTTATTCACTTTAAAATTTTCTCCAAGATAATACCAACACCCAACATTAAACATAGCAATACTACTTCCGTTATTTGCAGCTTGTAATGTCCATTGGACATACAGTTCATTACTCATTTTAACTCCTGTTCCATATTTGTAACAACTAGCAAGAAGACACTCTGCCTCTGCATATCCTAGTTCAGCTGATTTTTTAAGATACTCTATAGCTTTGTAGTCATCTTTCTCAACTCCATCTCCATTAAAATAGCAGACTGATGCATTAAACATTCCCTCTTTACATCCCTTTTCTGAAGACCGAATAAAACATTGCAAAGCTTCAACACAATCTCTTATTTCATTTTCATGCTCATTTCCACTAAACAATATTACTCCTTTATTATTCTCTGCAATTCCACTTCCATGACTACTTGCAATGTCGAATAAGTGTAATGCCTTATTTATTTGTTTACTTGTTCCATATCCTAATGAATAAAATACACCACTGTTATTAATACCATAAACATCTCCACATATTGAGGCTTTATTAAATAATTCTAATGCCATTTTATTTGATTCTGAATCTTCTTGGATCATAAACAATAATAATCCTAATTGTACTTCTGATCCAGGGTATTGTTCGTTTACAAGTTGTCTTAATAACCTTTCACTTTTCAATAAGTTAGTTGGTTGGAGATATATTGACCGTTTGGCAAGTTCAAACATAGCATCTTTATTTCCATTTAGAGTTAAATATTCTAAATATTTATTTATTTGTTCATCATTTAATCTAATAGAATTATCCATTAAATCTAATAACAATTCTTCTGACTCATAATCATTTTCATATAAACACTCAATTAATAAGTCTATAGCTTCTTTGTACATATTTTCTTCAATATATATTTTACTTAACTCTTTTTTACACAAAAGATTTTTTCCTCCTTTTTTAAATGCTTCTAACGCCTCTTTTCTTCTTCCTGTCTTTTTCATTTCTTTTCCTTTAAAATACCAACTTTTCCCATCATTTCCATTATAATATGTATTTCTTACTGTAAATGATAATGTTGATTGGTTTAACTGAATATATTGAGTTCCTTCTAATATATAACCATGTTTCTCAATTTTAGGAATTGGACTAACCATCATTTCATTAGTTCCACTTCTTATTTTTTGTATTTTTTCAATTAACTCTTCACAACCCCATCTGTTTTTAGGATCTTGGCTCCAACACCCTTCAATAATTGAATAAATTCTACTGGAAATAACAGTAGTTTGTTTTGGTCTTTTTCCTTCCAGTATGAATTGTTTAATTTCATAACTTTTCATACCACTAAATAATTCTCTTTGTGAAATAACTTCATATAACATCATTCCAAATGAATATATATCACATTCAAATCCATACATTTCCATTTTCATTACTTCAGGAGCCATGTAGGATATAGTTCCAACACCACCAGTCATATGACTTTCATCTTTTAATGTAGAACTTCCAAAATCAGTTAACTTTGCATTAATATCAACAACTTTTTTTGTATTAAATAAAACAACATTTGCAGGTTTAATGTCACGATGAATAATATTGTTACGATGAAGGAATTGAATTCCTTTTAAAACATCAATCAAAACTTTCATTTTAATCTCATAATTCATTTCTTTCAAACATTTATCAAAACTACCACAAGGAGCAAGTTCCATGATAATATGAATTGTTGATGAATAATAAACCATTCCATAACACTGTATCAAAAAGGGATTTCTAAGTGATGTAATAATTTGTAATTCTTTTTCTATTAAGTCTAAAGATCCATTAATTCGTTTTATCGCACATTTCATTGAATTATAAACACCTTCAAAAACTATCCCAAAACTTCCACGTCCAAGTTCCTTTTTTGCGTCTAACCCCTGTATAAACTGTGGGTTTATCCATAATGAAGGTTCACTAGTAAATTTAAAATCATAAGATTTCCATTGGGTTAAATTCAAAAAAATAAAAACAGAACAATCTATATAACATGAACAGAAAGGTTTAACACAAATAGTTAATTCTTTAATTTCATTAGGTTGAAGTAACAATTTACGAGGATGAAACTCTATTGAATACATCTCATTTTGTATATCATTAACAGTAATAACTTGAGATGATTGAGTTTTATTGATGTATTTTGACACAATGATTGTTTCTTTCATTACTATAAGTTGCTTTTCATTTTTTATGACAACTGTTTTTTCATTATTGTTAAGTTCTTTTCCATCAATAATTATATAATCATCATTTTTTTCTTCAACTGAATCTTCCTCAAATTCATTAAAATCAAAATCTTGACTATTCATTCAACACTTTTTCTTTAAAATAATTTTTTTAAGTTTTGTTATTATTTATATAAAAATGTTTTTTAAAACTAAATAATTAATTAAAAAAGCAAAATAAATTATTAAGTAAAATTTTTTATTATCTCTGACAAAAATGTAATAAAATATTTATAGTCATAACAACGTAGTAAAAAAAATAAAACAGAAATAGATTTGTCTTTTATCGTTTAACAACAATTTATAAATTTAATTATCCGAGTAATATCATAGGATGTGTTTCATTTTCAGCACTAATATTACTATTTTCTTTTAACATAATACTTAAATGAATATTAATTCTAATTGAATATCTATAATAAAAAAACATTAGAAAAACCTTTATGATTTATTTTCATTAAACAATAGATCTTGATAAAATGAAAAACTAAAAAATTTTAATACATCACCATAGAATGGAAATTTTGAACGTCTTTGCTGGATATCCTATAATAACTCGAACCATTTTAATTATGATTATAAGCCTTTTTGTGTTAATGAAAGTTCGAATAATTCATATCTCACAACTATCATTTGACGTTGATGCAATTCTTTCTGGTGAAATTTGGAGATTAGTTACACCATTTCTAGTGTATTCTGATAGGTTTAGTATTTGGTTTATATTTGAGCTTTTGTTTATGTTTGTTATTCTTTTATTTTAACTATATTCTTTAAATACACTAACATAATAGCTCTCAGGCATTATCTCAAATTGAACAAACTTATAGAAGTTGGTTACATTGTTTATGGGTTATTTTTATAGGATGTTCGGGGATTTTAGTTTTGTCTTTTACATTTCATTTTATAGACTATGTCCCAGGACAACTCCCTTTATTATTCAATTCATTTTCTAACTTTATAATTTATCTCTGGTCAAAACAAAATAGAGAACAAAGAGTCGCAATGTTCTTCATATTTGTTATACCTCTTGTATATTTCCCATGGATTTCTCTATTTCTTCATGTCTCCTTTATAAGTGAAGCTATTAACGACATTTATGGCATTTTTATTGGTCATGTTGTTTACTGGTTAGAAACAGTATTCCCAATGTACTATAACTGGAAACCACTAGAATTACCAAAATTCTTGTATGACCTTTTCATTCATCCTATTCATCTAGAAGAAGAGCAAAACCCTAATATCGAACTCAATGAAGAAAATCAAATAGAAGGTCAACAACTCAATGAAAATGATGAGTAAGAAATTCCTTAAAACTGTCATACCAATTAAGCTCATGAACACTAAATAAATACAATATAAATGAAAATTAAGTCTATCATTTGATTGTAGTTGAAATAAAAAAAGAAGAA
>NW_008577328.1:0-643 GCF_000257125.1 Entamoeba nuttalli P19
TTTTGAGCCTCCTTTTCTATTGCTTCAATTTTCTTTAAACCTTTTTTAGTGATAGATTTTTCAATAGCACCAGTAGCAAGACCAATAGCACCACCAACAAAAGGTGCTGTGATAGCTATTGCTCCAAAAGTAACAATACTAGCAACACCAATAGCAGCACCGGCAATACCACCAGTAATAATACCTACGATTCTAACTGCTTTTTTCTTTCTTTCCATTTTTCTTATTTCTTCTTTCCTTTTTTCAAACAGTTCTATCTCTTTTGCAATTTGTTTACACAATTCTATTCCTTTATTACGTATTTCTTCTATTTCCACTTCTTTATTGTGTAGTTTTTCTGTTTTAGTCCTACTGTTAATTACATACCACTCACCATACTTAATTTCTCCAGTGTACATTACTTTGTTATCTCTTCTATAAATATTTGTTTCATATGTTATACTATATTTTGTTTCTTCTGTAATATGAGTTTCTTCTTTTTCTTCATACTGAATTTCTTTGTATTCACTTATTAATTTCTTGGTTTCATTTTCATCAATATGTTGTATTTTTCTTACCCATTCTATTAATCTTTCTCTTTCTTTCTCCGATCTACTATTATCATAATCTTCATCTGGTTGTGAATCTACAAAATACATTGGAA
>NW_008577329.1:0-534 GCF_000257125.1 Entamoeba nuttalli P19
GAAGAAAGAAACGAAAGAAGAAAAACAGATTAAAGAAGAGAAAATGAAGAATATATAGAAAATGATAAAAGATGAAAAGAAGAAATAAAAAGAGAAGTAAATAGAAATAGAATAATGAATTATAATTCAAATAAATTCATTAATTTAATAGAATTAATGATTAATAAAATGATTGATAAAACAAAAATGATTGATAAAAAAGAAAAATAAGATTATAATAAGAAATGGAAGAATAAATGAATAATAAATATTAAATATTGAATGAATAAGAAATAAATGGATTTGATAAAATATGAAATGAAAGAATGAAAATGTTGAAATATATTAAGAAAAATTGAATGAATAATTATTTAATCAAAATAATTGATAATGATAAAAAGTAACAATGAAAATATTAATGAATCATATTAATGAATAATAATAATAATGAAAATAATAGAAAAGAAATTGGTATAATGATTGAAATTGGTTGAAGAGAATATTACATTTGTATCATTTAACAAATCATAATTTAAATCAATTATTAAATTAAAT
>NW_008577330.1:0-235 GCF_000257125.1 Entamoeba nuttalli P19
GTCTAATATTGGAAAAATATTCCATATTATCTTATTCATTGTTTTATTATTTTATGTAAATCCTTGATTGAGATTCAAAACAATGTTAATTATTTGAAATTCTTTTTATTCTTTTTAATATATTCAATCATTTAATCAGATACATTCTCTTCATTCTTCTGTGTCTTGTAACATGGTTGTATCAATAATAAATATACCTCAATTCTCACTTTCTCATTATGTTCATTTTATTTCT
>NW_008577331.1:0-4972 GCF_000257125.1 Entamoeba nuttalli P19
CAAATCAAAGAAACACTCGGACAACAGTAACAATAATTTAATGAGTTGCTTAAAAACAGTATTTTCAATTTTTAAAATGTTTTAGAATTTCTTAAAGTTGTAATTTACAAAGAAAGAGATATTGGGTTTATTAACATTCATTTTCTTATTGTCTGTTGTTTATAATTGTCAAGAAAGTTTATATGTTTGTTCGGGTGAAGTAAAAAGTATTTGTCTAAGTTTGTAATGATAAAATTTCTTTTGTTGTTACTGTTTTTTCATTCCTTTTGTAAAAAAAAAAGAAAATTGTTACTGAAAAGATGTTTGCACTGAACCTTTGTTTATATTTTCATAATAGTGATGTTATATTGGTTAATTTTTAAATAATATTCATGCCTATTTCTTTTTTATTCTCTTAACTAAGAAAAAGTATATTTGATTTACGTTTATAAAAATATGTTTTAATTCATTAATATTACTTGATGTATTTAAAAAATTAAGAAATAAATTCCATAACCTCCAGACATTCTTATAGTTATTGTTTATTAAACAAAAATTATAAAACATTTGTAATGTATATAACATACCTCAATACTCTCTTAAAACTTAGTACTATCAATTGTATATCAGAAAATTACACAAAGACTCTATAAATAATAAGTCAAAATTAAAAAGATTTAAAGAATGAAAAATCAATAAATATTGGTTAGAAGAAAAGGAGGAGAAGACAACCCATGATAATAATGATAAAAAGAATCTCCACTATCAACAAATTCTGCAAAATAATAAACTTTTGGGCTTTTTTCAATAATTTGAGTTGGTTTATTACATTTCATTGTCATAATTATTGTATTTGTATATGTAAAGCACCATGTTTATAGAAAATCAATCTTTTTAACTCTTTAATAATTGCATGTTATTAAAATAGAATTCACAGTTTTTGTAGTAACTAGTAACATATCCTTTTCTATATTTTCATCTATACTTTCTTTTTCATTTGGTTGTTTGGAAACAATAATATCAGTTGTAATTGAAGGATTAACAGTTATATAGCAATGGGAATATCCAGTAATTGGTTTCAACCAAGTGCATTCATGTTTTTTTTAAATTGGCCAATGTTATACTTCATTGTTAATGTAACAAAGTTAAATCCTATAAAATAACAATTGTCTCTTTTGATGAAATGGAATATGAATTATTTTTGAAGAATCAAATCATATGCATTTGTCTAATTAAGTAAACTTGAGAGATAACAACAATAATATTAATATCAATAATCTTATAATACTCATTTAAATTTGGAGAACACTTGATATAACTGATTTGGTTTTGAAATCAGCAAAACATGCATTTCAAGATTTGGGTATATATTGAATAGTATTATTTAATATTCTTATCGTTTTAATTGTTACATTATACATATATGTTATATACTTTGTTTTTTAATCAATTGATGTTATTATTTACATCTTTTGCTGTTCCAATATTGTTTATAGACTTAGAAACATCTAAAAAAGAAATTTTAGAAAAAAATTTTAAATATTTTAGAGCCAGAAGTTGAAATAGATTTGTATATCTATATAAGATCATTATAAACTACACTCATGTCAGTTATAGTACTTTGTATAATAATAAGTTTATTTCATTCAGTAAATTGAAATGAGTCTGTATTTTGTAGATAACTCTTTGAACATTTTTTTTTCAACTAATCATTTCATATTGAGAAATATCAACAATTTCAATTCAATTACATCGAGGATAAATATGTAAATGTTTATTTACTCCAGTTTTCAACATAATATTTATATAACATATGACAATTTCCAATATATTAATTTTTAAACTAGTGATTATCAAGTGAAATGAAGACTGAATATCCAATTACACCAAAAACAGAATATGATTTCTTTAATAGAGTATTAGATATTTCATGTGTACAATCAGTATCACTTTATCCAACTAATATACTCTTCAAAACAATTCAGTGATCACAAGTGTTGTCAGATAATTCATATAACATACTCTAACATTATTTCTTTATTATTTCAATAAACTACAATTTTGTAATATTCAATAATTTTATCATTAACAATATAAAAGTATTGAGAAATTCATTCTTTTTTATTGTACAGATATAATACTCATAACCAGTAATTTTGTTGAATTCGTAATAATTAACCAATAAATAGTTTTATAGTTGCATAAATTATTAACATATGTATATATAACAATGATGTCATTATATTTAAATTCCCATTTTGTTCTATGAAAACATGCATATGGTTTAATATATAATGCATCAACAAAGGAACATTCTTCAATACTTCCATTCGATGTCAATTTATTTCATTCTACATAACCTAATCAAAATGAATAAGTTCTTTTTGGAGTTGGTGTGTTTCCTTCAAACTATAAATATTAATATTGGTTTCAATATTAGTACAATTTGTGTCATTATGAAAATAATGAAATATTTTAAAAAAAGATTTGGATAATTTGTAAATGAATTGACTACTCGTGTATTTTGATGGTAATGAACACATATTAATTCTAATAACAATATATTCATTTTTCTTATTTATACTGTGGTTCTTGTTTGAGTTTTGGTTATATTCAGTATTTTCAAATATATATATGAATAATTATTAATAGTAACATATTTTTGTGTTTTTCATTTATTTTTTGGAGAATAAATAACCTCAAGATATTTATACAAAGCATTATTATTACACTCAATAATATTATACCAATTAATGATTCAATATTAGTACTACCATATTTAAATCCAATATTAAAGGAAATAATAAAATGATAATAAAATGAACTAACTTTATCAAGACGAGTATAACATCCTAGTTCATTATAAACATTTGATTTTAATAGATATTCTTTTTTGAAGAGATTCAAATATTATTAAATGAGCAAACATTTTTGAATCAATAGAATATAAATTTTCATCATTATCATAAGCAATAAATTCTTTTCTAATGTTATCTTGAACAGTAAAACTAATTGTTGTTTGACTCATATATATAAATCTGTTAATCTATTGTGACTGCTTTTGATAAGACAGATATAACAATTACTCCACTAGTAATTTCTTTATTTTCTTTAAAAAAAACATAGTAGTAGAGTTTGTTGCTATAATTCGTCTAACAAAATATTTCAATTAAATGACATTGTTTTGGATATTATTTGTCAATTTTTATAGTAAATAATAAAAGAAAAACAAAGTACTTGTCTTGGGTATGTTTAAGTTTACTAACATAGTTAATATCATTAAATTTTCATTAAAAACTAAATTGACTGAAATAACTTTATTGAATCATTATTACAGTCATCAAGTTTAAAGTATTTCAATAAATTATAACATATCTCTCTGAACTATTATCTTTAATAATTTTAAAGCTATTGGAAATTGAATTGAAACATTAACTAAATGGACATGAATCTCAAAACACATAAATTTCTGATACATTTGATGAATTACTAATCGAATAATATTTTGTTGAACAAGTACTAACATTAGAAAGAATAATTGACAACAAATTCATTTGAATATTTCACGAAGTTATTATCAGTATTAATGAACATACTTATCAACGTATTAATGAATCAATGAAAATGGTTTTTATATGTTAAGAAGTGATATTTTTCATCAAGACTAATAACATATACTATAAATATATTAATTTAATGAAATATTGTTTTTCTTTTTGAACATATTTATTTGTATTTAAAATAGAATGAAAACTTATAACTTAGAATTGAAAAACACATATGAGAAATATTATGAATTAAAAGAAAATTCATTTCTATTTTCTTCCCTACAAAATTTAAAATAACAAAAAAAATATTACAATAAGATATTTTAAAAAACTCTTTTTCTCTTATTAAATTCAGTTTCTCATTCTTTTGGAATTAAAAATTATCAGACAATGCTATATTTAGAACTTAATTTAAAGAAACAACTTTATTTTCTGTCTTTAAATATATAATTATTGGAACATTATATTGAACTTATTCTTCTTAAATAAACAACTTACTCTGGTTATTTTCTTATATTCATCAAATTTATTCTTAGAGTTTATCAATAATATACTTATGATAGTTTGATATTTTCTTTAAAGTTTTTAATTAAACTATTCAGTAGTAAAATAAAACCATTTTAAAAAACAAAATTTTGTTTTGTAATGTTGTATATAATTGATATTCATGAACTAAGAAGAATGAAGACAATGTATTTTCTCAATATATAAATAATATATAACAATGATATAATAATGGCAAATAAATATAATTGTAAAAAATTGTATTATTTTTTATAAAAAAAATCATTAAGCATATGATGATGACATTCTTTATTGAATTTTTGATAGGTTATTATAATTTTAGAATAGTTAGAATTTTTATATTTAAAAGTTTGGAGAAACAGATATGCTTACAATTAACTAGTTAATAAAATAAAATATCAATAATTAACAGAAAAACAAGAAATTTTGTTTTGAATCAGTATTCAATTAGTATTAACTATGAATTATACCAAAATAATTAAATATAGGAATAAATTCATTAATAATGATTAAATTTTTTTCATGAAAAAAAATATTTATCAGCAAAATACGTATGAAAGAAACTTGTTATTATTAATATTGTAAATTACATATATGTAAATAATCTTTTACATTCTATTATAATATTTTCAAAAAAGTAATTAACAAATAATATTAAAATAAAAAACTTGCAAAAAATAGAAATAAAGAATATGGTATTATAAATAAAGGAATTAATTTTCATACAAACAACAAGAGCATATAAACGATGGAGTTATAATTATGTTTTAATATAATTCTGATGATAAAAACTAACTTTATAATATTAACAAAAAGTATTAAATTAAATAAAATAAATAAACTCACAAAATAAAATTGAGAAATTAACAATTGACTATTCCTGTTCATTATTAATGAACAACAAAAATGATAGATATAAA
>NW_008577332.1:0-3419 GCF_000257125.1 Entamoeba nuttalli P19
TGTTTCAGACGTGCCACCTTCGATCTCGAAAGAATAGAATTAATAAAAAGAAAAACAAAAAATAAATGTTATGAAAAATCTTCTGTAAGTTGTTGATATCGTTGAGGATATTGTGGTACAGGATGTTCTATTTGAATAGAGGGTTGTTGAGAATGAAGTTGTTGAGAGTTCATATAGTGTTTATAAGTTTCACTAATAGTTCTGACTCTTTTAACTTCAAGATATAATGTACCTCTTTTATTTATTTCTAACTCTAATTTTTTCCATTGATTATTTAATAATTGTTCAACTTTCCATTTAGCATCTCCAAGAGAATCATCTGATGTAAAAGTATCACGGTCAAATAAATGAAATATAATTTCTTCTCCAATTGATTCAGTAATTCTAAAACATTGATTCCAATTTGGATTAATTGAAGGAGAGAATACGTATGTTTTTTTTTCTTTTGATTTGGTAGTTTTAAATTTAACATAACCATCACTTGTTCCTCCTAAATCATTTGCAATAATATTTTTAGCACGAACAAAATATATATAAAATTTCATATCTTTATCTTTATCAATATCATTATCTTTTGGAATATATCGTGGAATAACATTATGATAAACACTTCTTATACATTGAATAGTACAATCTAAAGTACATCCTTTTTTCCCTGGAAGATGTTCTTCAGATTTTTCTCCTTCTCTCATATCAGGAATTATATAAGAAGTTTTATCAACACTTGAATGTGAAGAAATAATACCTGGTTGCTTAATTTTAATTTCCATTTTTTCTCCTGGTTTACATCTTAAAATAAATGTTTCTCCTATGTTTGTTGTTAGGTTAAATGTAAATAAATTTGATACTTGTTCTTTTTGACTTGGTGTTTTAATTATAAGTTTTGCTGTTTGTGGACTTGTTGAACTCCTTCCTAAATGAATTGCTCTTATAAAGTCTATTCTTATAACCATATCAGCACTTGGATCAAATGGGTGTTGTAATGATGATGTTACTCCTTTTTTACAATGAAGTGAAACATATAAAAATCCTTTCTTTGAAATAGGAATACAATCATGCCAATACTCTCCACTTACCATTGCAGGTACTACTAATACAGCATCTCCTAAACAATCATCTTTTGTTACAAAAACATGACCAAAAATATGAAACACTATTTCTTCTTTTGGTTCAGCAATAATATCAAATTTTTCATTCCAAATTGGATTAACCGTTGATGCTCCAATTTTTGTTTTTAATTGTTTAGTGGAACGAGTCTCAAACTTGACATACCCATCACTTGTTCCTCCAAAGTTATTAGCTACAATGTTCTTAGCACCAAGGAGGGTTAATTCAATTTCCATTTGTTATATTTAGAATTATTAGTTTGTTTTGAAAAGAAACTTGTTTGAGTTAAAAAAAGACTATTCAGAAGATTCTTATCTTATTCACGGCATTTCATTCTTTTTATGTTTTTATTTTCTTATTATTTTCTCATTGGTAGATTATCATTTTTTTTGTATTAAATTTGAAATCCCTTTTCAACTTTATTTTAAATCCCGGATTGGTTGGGGATTTTCTTTGTTTCTTTCAAATCCAGTTATATATAACGAATTTTAATAATTGTTGATTTAACGACGATTATCTTATCAAAAAGAAATTCTTAAAATAGAATTAAAAAATGCTAATAGTTATTTTTACTAATGACACTTACCAAGCTTGTTTTAATTTTTTGTGTTATTTAAAAATTCATTTGCCATATTTATTTACTTATTTTTTTTTTGTTATTTTATATTTTCAAGTGAGATTAAAAATTATATTGAACTTTATGCTTTTTGGTTATAAACATGTTAAAATGAGTTAATTGTGTTTGTGTTCTTTTCTTTTTTTATAAAAAAAATTTTTGGTTGTCAACATTTATAAGAATGACATTTGACTGAAGAGATGTCATAAAATGGTTGCAAAATGAGTTGTATTATATGTGTGTATTATGTCATTAAATATTATTTAAGATAATATTAAACAAAGAGAAAGTATAGGTAGTATCAAATGTAATAAAGTAATGTATTTAAAAGAAACAAAAAATATTAATAAGTTTGATACAATATTCATATTTTATCAAATTTACAAATAGACATTTACTTATACATAAAAAGGCATAATGGATGATGTGTTGAGAAGTTATTAAAGCTAAAGAATGACGTAATATATTAGTATATGTAAATATTGTAAAAAACAAATTAAAAGAAAAGATGGTTAAATATTTCATTAAAAGATATTTTAAACAATATAATGAGTATTATAACGAAACTTAGAATAAATGTTGTCATGAATCATTGAAATAGTTAATTAAGAAGAATATATAATTTAAAAATAATGAAATAAATAATTTAAATAGTAATTTATATGGTTAATTAATTTCATAAAATAATGTAAAGAAAAAGAATCATAGACTAAATATGAAAGAATATTATGAAAGACTATTATGATAACTTAACTTTATTTCTTTAATAATTTATATATCCATTATAATTATAATACATTAATATAATAACACATCAAATAAAGGAAATATACACTGATTTGTAGTTCTGAATTAAATGTAAGTAAATTGAAAACTAAAAATACATAATTATAAATTAATGTATTATCAAATTAATAATTATTTATTTTGAACTAAATTTGTGATTATTGAAATGATAAGAAAATGACTAATGTATGTTATAATTCAAATTTATTGATAAATAATTAAAAAGAAACATGTATAACACTAGCTAGAATTTTCTTTTGTTTGTATAAAATTTTAGTATAAAATAACAAGGTTTTAACTTTTTTAATTATTAATTTTTCAAATAAATGATGCTTATTATTATTATTTAATAAATATTGTCTATAATGTCAATGTTTATATATTTTATTATTTTTCATAGTACTTAATACAATCAATGTCAAACAATTAATGCTCTGTATGACTATCCTTTTTGAATAATTATTTTAATTGAATTTAATAAGTTACTATAAAATAATCATATAGTTTTTTAAATGCTTTATGAAATCGAGTACTTTTATTTATAAAATTATATTGAAATAATAATGTGTTAAATCTGCATTAATTGTTGAAAATCTATATAGAAAAAGAGATGTCAATCAATTCAAGAATAATGGTTGTATGAAGAATAAATAAATATATTAAAAGAAATACAAAATAGTTTATAATATATTTGAATTAATAAATAATATAGTTGTTTGTATTAAATCCAATTAACCAAATTAAAATTCAAATAGTTTTAATATAATAGGTTTTATTTTAATATATATTATGATAATAATATTTTAATTGATAACACTTTCAAATATGAGTGTTTTTATTAATTGAATTATTCTATTTAATCAATAAAAGAAATAGTCAGTAAAATATACATAACATATTTAAGAATAAG
>NW_008577333.1:0-446 GCF_000257125.1 Entamoeba nuttalli P19
TCGTGAAATAGCTAAAATACGTCAAAGAAAGATTGATGAGTTATATAAAGAAAAAGAAAGAAAAATTGCTGAATATGTTAAAAAAATTGAAGAAAGATATGAGTCTGATAAAGGAGTTGTTGGAGAAGAAGAAAAAGATATGTTGTGTGCTTGTTCTGCTGAGGAAACATTTGTTGAACAACAAGAAGAAGAAAGTTACTTTAACTTAGATGTAGAAAATCCATTTGGAGAAGTTCCAATAAAAGAAGATGAAACTGTTGTAGGTGTCACTGCAAAGCAGTCCATTGACAAGAGAACACCAAGAAGATTAAGTAACCAAGTTATAGATATAAAAAAAACAACAGAGAAAGTAGGATTTATTGGATTAATGGATTTAACTCAAAAGAAAGCTGATTCAATTAGAATTTCAAGAAGTTTAACAACGGAAGGGAAAGACGAAGAAGAAG
>NW_008577334.1:0-2601 GCF_000257125.1 Entamoeba nuttalli P19
TAAAGAATGGAACAACCTCAACACAATTCACTTAGTATGATAGAACAGTTACAAAATAAGAATAGCAACAATTCTATTAGTACTATTGAAGAAAAAGAAGAAATACAAGACAACCAAAAAGAAATACAAGACAACCAAAAAGAAATACAGGAAGAAAAAGAAGAAAAAACGAAAGGTGTAGAAAAATCAACGAAAGAAACGGAGCAAAACCAATTTGAATGTTTAATTTGTCTTGACACAGCACAAAATGCAGTTGTTACACAATGTGGACATATGTTTTGTTGGGAATGTTTACGAGAATGGCTTACTCGACAAGAGACATGCCCTATTTGTAAATCAAAAGTTACAGTTGATTCAGTTATTCCAATATACAATTCTACAACCACAAATGACCCACGTGGAGCACCTCGTCCTCAAGGACATTATACTCAACCACCACCTGCTCCTCAACCAAACCCATTTTTACCATTTTTTCCTGGTGGAGTTGGCGGGAATATCGCAACTTTTGCCATTGGATTTGGATTTCCTGGGATGTTGAATGTTAATGTTTTTGGAGGTAATGTGCCTCAAGAACAATTAACACCAGAACAAATACAACAAAGAAAATTCCAAAAATACCTTATTTTAGCATTTGCTCTACTTCCATTAGTAATTCGAATTATCGCATTCTTATTCTGTTAAGAAGAGTCAAAAATTAATGGCATGTTTTATATCGTCCAAATGGCAGTATTTTGTTACAACCAAGTTTTAATTCTGGTTTTATTTTTTTAAATGAAATATAACAGAACCAACCAAATCAATTTCATAGTTCGGTGCTTTCAATATTTGTATTGAGAGTTTTTGGCAAGGGTGTATTTAACAAAGTCAATTAGTTTAATTACTGTTAGTGAATTTTATATTGTTGTAGATTAATGTTTGGTGAGTGTTTTCTTTTATATGAACTGTGTATCTGATCATTTTTTATTTTCAAAAAGCCAAATCACTTCAATTAACATTATTTTTTGTTATAAATAAAGACTAGAGTATAAATAACCAACTTACCTTTTAATTTTATAGATTATTTGTTGATGAAAAATAATATAATAATACTTGATGTTTATTACTTTGGAATATATTGTAAATAATGCCTTATAATTAACATTCTATTTTACTAATTATGTAATATGCTATTCTAATATAAAAAATAGTGCTTTAGTTTTTATTCTCTTCAATAAATACACTGTGAAAAAGTATTGATTTTATTGTCTCTATGATAACCGTTTGTTATAATTTTTACCATATTTACTTTATTGTAACTTTTATAGATAAGTTTTTGATTTGTTCAATGACTAAGTGATTTTTCTCATAGAACTATTTCATAGAGTTTTTATTCTTCCAAAAACAAATCTCTAAAAATAAACAAATATTTGTGTTATTCGTAATAAAAATGAATCTAACAATAGAATTTAATGTATTAAAGAAAATGAAGAAATGAACGTGTGAATTATAGGATGATAATACGAGTCATTTATAAACAATATTTGTTGTGTTATTTTTATTCTCTCATATAATGGTAAATTATTTTTCTACACTTTAATTAATTTTACATAAAAATATTAATTTATATCTAACATTTGTTGATAAAATAATTATATAAAAAAATGTGTGGAAATATATTCCTAATAGATGATATAAACTTTTCACATATCAGAAAATACAATAAAATACTTAAATCAAGTTTGATTTAATAAAATTTTATGAACAGGAGATAATACAAATATTTATTCATTGAAGTTATAATTACACTTTGACTAATTTTCAGTTAGATAAGTTAATTCTATTTATTACATTCACAAATAATTATTAGCCATTGAGAACAATTTATTAAATAAGAAATATTGAAACAGCAATTAATACATGAAATGTATATTTTTATTTATATTCGTTAATTATAAGTTAACTTGGCATGTTATTAATAAATTATTCTTCATTTTAATGTTTTTTATAAAATGACATTAAAGCAGATATGGTTCATAATGAAAAAAAACACAGGTAATGTAATAATAATGTGTTATCTATAATAAATATCATTGGTATATAAAGTGATATAAATTTGATATATACAATAATATATCTTCAAAAAAGAAACAAAAGAACATATATAACAATGATAGTGGTAATGTAAAAATGAAAGTGTAATAATAACTATGTAAATAAGCAGAGTAAATATAAAATAATAAAAGAAAATACAAAAATAAAAGTTATATGTGTAGAAATTGTTCTAGTTGTGATAAGTATTTTATGGTTTATTCATAAACCATCAATTAAAATAGAAATTGATAATAGATATCATAACAATAATAAGGACGTTAAAAAATAATTAAATGAAATAAAATATATACTATCTTTATAAAGATAATAATTTTGATGACATAAACACTTAGTTAAATATCAAAACAATATTATGGTAACACAAAGAGTGATAAAGAAACTAGCACTAATTTTAATAAAATAATATCTTAAAATCATAAAAATGGATAATATTCAAGTAAGTGTCATTAGTTAAATTATTTTAATTGCTTTATAAAACATGTTTTACTTATTTAAAAAATCTAAAAAAAA
>NW_008577335.1:0-393 GCF_000257125.1 Entamoeba nuttalli P19
GTAATAACTTTTCTTGGTCAATGAAAGTTAATACAACAATAGCTTTGTAATCAACTTTTTCTCCATTAAAATCTAATTTAAATGTATCTGGATAAAATTCACTAATTGGTGATCCATTAGATTTCATTAAATCATGGAACTGTTCTGGTAAACAACTTTTAGATCTAGGTGGTAATACAGACATTAATTGTTCGAATGGTCTAAATGGAGTGCTTTCTTTATATTTGATTTCAAAATTATAGTCAACATATTCTCCCATATCTTCTGCAAAAGGAGCATAGAGGTATGGATAATACCAGTCCCATGACTGACACCCTTTGTAGTAATATCCAAGAACCCAGTTCATTCCTTCAAAATAACTATGAACAATATCCCGAATTTTCTGAGTATCTT
>NW_008577336.1:0-746 GCF_000257125.1 Entamoeba nuttalli P19
AAAGAAAGATACTAGAAAATATCATTAGTCTTAAAAATATGGAAATTGAAGAACGTCCACATGCGTGGACACTTTCACAAACACACAAATTTAATATTCAAAATGAAATAACAGAAATACCTATTAACTTATTTGTTATACCATCAAATTGTGAAACGTTTTGTTATCTCATAATATCATATTCTTTTGGATTTAATATTTACAAAAGCAATCAAACTGAAACACCTCTTGTTCCAATAACTCAATACTCATATAGTAAACCAATAATATTTTCATTTATTATTCGTAGTACATATAGTTATACTTTTGAGTTATGGTTTATCTTTAAGAATGAAGATAATTCATTACGTATGTCATTTGTTTCATTTGATCCTTTTAAAGATGGTTTAATTACTGATCCTGGTTCATTATCAAAGTATGTTATTAAACAAAATGATATTATCACTCAAGTAGAACAAAAAGATAATATTCTTGCTCTTATTTCATTTAATAGACTTATTGTAATTCGTGGACATGAACAAATAGCAAATAAATTGTTTAAAAATGAAATTACTGCAATGACAAATAATGGAAGAAGTGTTTTCATTGGATTTATTAACGGTGATTTGGTTGAATACTCAATTATGTCTGAATCACTTACTGAAATTTTCCAACATCACGCACCAATTACGTCAATTACTTATACCATAGATTCATTAGTTTGTTTTTTTTTTATTTGTCTCATTAGTATTTAACATATCAAAAAA
>NW_008577337.1:0-307 GCF_000257125.1 Entamoeba nuttalli P19
GACTCTTGGTTTTCTGTTTGTTGTTTTGTTATTTCTTCTGACTTTTGTGGTTCTTTTTCAGGGATATCTTTTGGTTGCTTTTCTCCTGTTGTTGAATCAACATCTGACACTTTTGTTTCTTTTGGTGTTTCTTTTGATGCTGCTTGTTCACATATAGGTACTGCTTCTTTTGTTGATTGTGTTGATGATTTTAGTTTTTTTTGTTCCTTTATCTGTTGCAGGTTTCCCTGGATCTTCACCTTTTAATTGTACTTTATATAGACTAAACATTCTTTTATGTTGTTTTGATTGTATTTGTGTATATATT
>NW_008577338.1:0-1660 GCF_000257125.1 Entamoeba nuttalli P19
CAACAAATCTGGAGAAAACCATTGCCAATTGACAATTAAAGTAAAGTTTAGGGTTTTTTTTCTAGTTCAAAACCTTTTTTTTTCTTTTAATAATTTTTTTTTGATTCTTCTTTTTCAATATTTTTGTTTTATATGCAGAAAATATTTATTTTTTGATTTGTTGAAATTTTACTTCAAATCTATTTTTTTCAATACTTTAATTATCATATCTTTTTTCAGAAACACTTTAATTTAAAAATAATCCTATTTTAGAGTTATGGTATTAAATATAATAAAAATGAATAATAGTTATATAACAAAAATAATTTATGGTGTTATTTCTTTTCATAAAGTCAATAACTATATTCTTTTATTTGTGCTTGTCGTTAAGTTATAAGTATGAAGGAATTAGTTATTTTTAAAAAAATCATAAATTATTATTTTTGATATTTTTAATACTAAAAATTTTATTAAGACATTAAGAAAATTTTATTAAAACTTGAATCAAAAGATAATATAAAATACAAATAATCCGGTAAGATATTTAATTATCTTAATGTTTCACAAATTTAATATTAGACAATTTGAAAAGTTTGATTTGTTTTAACCTTTTTTCTTTTGAGAACACTTCTTATTGTTGACTTAATAACTTAATTCTTTATTCTGTTTGTTATGAATTATGTTCATTGAATTTCGTTATTAATAATTTTATAAGTTCAAAAATATATAACAACACATATAGGTTTAATTCATATAGATTAATTCTCATTTAATTCATTAGAATTTATTTTAATTTAATAAAACGTACTGTTTTTTGGATTTCTAGTTGTTATTCAATTTGTCTTGAGTAATTATTATATTTAAACATAGATTTATTATGAAAATGTATTTTATAAACTAATAAGACTAATAATGAAAGAGAAATGAATAATTTAATATTACTAGTATATATAGTCCGTGTTAATATATGATGGAATAAAAATAATTAACTTCAACATCGAGAAATTTCAAAATATGATTTGAAATGAATAAAAATAAATGATAATTCCAATGTTGTGAATAAAATAAAGACTGTTATATGAATAACATCAAATAAGAAAAAGAGTAATGAATATTCTTAAAATGGAAACAAATAAATACACGAAATAGATAAACAATAATCAAAACAAAAGAAGAAATAATTGTTTATGCATAATAATAAAAAATAAAAATTGATTGTTTAATGTCAAATTGTCTAATGTCTTAAAGAAATTTAATGAGATGGTTTGAGAAAAAAATGAAACAAAATAAAATAATCAAAATATTTCATATGAACGTTCATATTCTCTCGTTATTTTATATTCCATTTCAATTATTAATAATATTATTTGTTTTTGTTTGAATTATTTTTGATGTTTTTTTCAACAAAGTGTATTTGATATCTATTTACATTTAAATGAATATTGATTATAAAATGACTTTATTTTATTATTTTCTTCATTAACAATAATATCATATCCAAATTTAAATAAACAATTATTTGAATGATTAAATAAATAAACTCGTGTTGGTTGTATTTAATATTTTCAACAGTGTTTGCACCGTTCTTTTTGTTTTAAATGAAAATATAAATAATTTTGAACTATTTATTCATTGAAAATCACAAAATGATTATATTTTACAATTAACATAACTTTCATTG
>NW_008577339.1:0-573 GCF_000257125.1 Entamoeba nuttalli P19
TGAAATATCTCATATTTTGATGATTGTTTCAGATTATTATTTTCTTTATGAAGTATTTTAATTGTAAAATAATCAATTAACATATTGAATTATCACCAAAATAATAAGAGAATAATTTGAATTGCCATTTTATCTCATACATTCATTAAACATCATTTTCATTGTTGATTCATTACATTGAATGATAATTTCAATTTTATTTCTTTTAAATCTATTTTTAATATGTTTCATTTCAATTTCTATTTTATTGATTGATGAATAAAAGAAATACAAAAATTTAAATAATGTAATGAAAGAATAACATAGAATAAAGAAATTAAATACAAATACAAACATAAAAGACATGATAGAAAGAAGAAATAGATTGTTTATAAGAATGAAGAAAATAAAGAAAAATAAAAAAATACTAAGAATATAGAGAAAAAAAGAATAAAATCAGAGAAAAGAAACAAATAATTTGATTTATATTTATAAACAAAATAATGAAAAGAAATACTATGAAATGGTGATAAAGAAAACTAAAGGTAAAGAAAAAATGAGATCTACAATACAAATATAATGAAAGATATATTA
>NW_008577340.1:0-1221 GCF_000257125.1 Entamoeba nuttalli P19
ATGAAGTAGTAGAAGATATTTTTGATGAGAGTGCAATGAAAAATTCACATAAACTAGGAGATGTATTTTATCAGTACGAATTAGACAATCATAAAAATGACATTTTAAAATTTAATAAACCTACAACTATCAACGACTTTAATAAAAACAATTCCCTTGCTATTTTCATCCACATAAAAGATAGCAACAGTGTTTATGGTGGAATTATTCATGGTGACAAGTCAGTACTATTTTGCAAAGAAAAGAATAAAAAGGTTCAACAAATTAAATCAAAGGGAAAGATAACAAAAGGATTTATTAAGGCATTTAGATATGATACTAGTCCTGATGCAGATATACTCTTTAAATTTTATGAGGCGTTTGCAGTTGCTAAAACTAAAGGGTCAGATGAATTATATCTTCATTTTGAAAAGAGCAGTGATTGTTATGAAGGTTATTCAAATTTCACAATACTTGAAGACCAAAACACAATTCAAAGAATCACAGCGTATAACTTAGACTTTTTTATTTATTCTTTCATTTACTAACAAAGAATAAAAAAATAACAACTAAATGAATTTTCAAAGTATTGAAATAAAACTATTCAAAAAATATTCAATATCGAAAATATAATGTTGGTTGTAGTTGTTAAATTTATTCAAATAAGAAAGAAGGAACATGTTTAGTATTTGGAAACTCATCTTGAGAAGGTGCAGGAGAAAATTGAGAGAATGAATATTCTCCACTGTCTGATAGTTCCATAATTGCAGCTAGATTATTACATTTATAACAATAATTTGGAGCAGAAAAGATTGTAACAACAGTTTTATTATGATTCCATTGATATCCTTCCATAACCATTTGATGTGCTCGAACAATAATTTCAGTACCATTAATTTGGTTGAATTGATCAGATGCATCTTTACCAAAAATAAATCCAGCCCCACGGGGACTTTGTTCCCATCCTGCTTTTTCTTCAGGATCAGACCATAACAAATCACACATTGGTCCTTCATGTGGGACTTCACGAACTCTATTTAACATAGAAATTTGATCAACTTTTTTTAATGAAGGAGAAAGACCTCCATGAACACAAAAATATCTTTGGTCAATAAGTGCAGATAATGGAAGACAATCAAATAAGTTAGTTAATATTTGCCATGCATCACTACTTCCATATTTCTTCATACATTCATCATAAAATCCATATATTTGAGTAATTTGTCTACTTTCATGATTTCC
>NW_008577341.1:0-223 GCF_000257125.1 Entamoeba nuttalli P19
TTATCACTCTTGTTTTGATGGTTATACGAAATAATGAAAATTGAAGAAGATAAATGATTATTGATTGAATTATTAGAATATATATTTTTATATAAAATTTAAACAGAAATATTTTTTATTAAATAAACAATACGATAAAATAACTGATTAATAAATAATGTGAAGTAATATTAAAATTTAATTGTTTATATTGTTTGTTAATTGATTTATTATTTTTAGTCAA
>NW_008577342.1:0-597 GCF_000257125.1 Entamoeba nuttalli P19
TAATAGTTGAAAGATGAAGAAATGTAAAGATAATAAAAGAATAATAAAAGAATAAGAGAGATATTTTAGAGAAAAGAAGAAAATAAAAGAAAAAGAAATGATAGAAGAAGGAAATAAATAAGAATAGAAGTTCAAAATGATAATTGAATAAAATTGAAGATTATATGAAAATAAAAATGAGAATAAGATAAAGAATATAAGTATTTAAAAAGAGAAGAAATAAATATGTTAGTCTTTAATATAAACAAATAATTGATAATTAATATTATTAATCTATGAAAATCAATGAGATTGTGAATGAATAAAAATGAATATTCAAGAAATAATATGTCAAATGATAATGTTATTGATGGAATATAAAATTACAAAAGATGAAGAAAAGAATTATTCAATGGAATGTATATTGAAAATGATAAGAATATTCAAATCAAAAGAATCAACATAATAGTATTATATTGATAATAATATATGTAATATTTCATTTTCATAATATTTTTAATTAATGATAATAATATGAAATATGTTCAATGATGATAATAATCATTAAATTTATCAATTGATATAATACTTAATTATCATAACAAAAATAAATAAATA
>NW_008577342.1:607-938 GCF_000257125.1 Entamoeba nuttalli P19
AAATGATGGTAATAATAATAATTAAATTTATCAAATGGTATAATACTTAATTATCATAACAAAAATGAATCAAAACAAAAGAAGAAATAAATTAAGAGAGATGAATGAATAAAAAAAAATGAACAAATATCATAACATTCTTTATTGGTTTATTTAATAAAGTAAGAATATTTGAATTGAATATTATATTTGTCATTGATTAATATATATGTAAAACTATTATATTGAGTTATTAAGAAATTCTTATATTTCATCAATCTATTTTTAAAGTTATTTTATTTTATTTTTTGATGATGATGACATATAAGTGTTATGAGATGTGAAAACATAA
>NW_008577342.1:948-2206 GCF_000257125.1 Entamoeba nuttalli P19
TTATTTTTGAAGTTATTTTATTTTTTGATGATGATATATAAGTGTTATGAGATGTGAAAATATAAAATAGAAATGATTTTAAGAAGATGGAAAGTATTAAATATGAGAAAATAATCATTTAACATAATTTGAAGGGAAAAATCCTATATTCCCTTGACATTCTCCTTGCCACCAATCACCTTTTTTATTAACAATTTTAATTTTATCTCCTTCTTTAATTGAAAGTTCTGTCTCATTTTCGGCTGAATATGCAAATTGACAAACTACAACTTCTTCATGTTCTTCTTTCTTCTTTGTTTGTTGTATCATATTTTCTATATTTTCATATTTATATTCTTTGATTTCATTATTATGTTGATTATATTCATTAATCATTGATTGATCATTTGGTGTATATGTTGGTTGTGTATTAATATCTCCATTATTCATATTTCTAAGCATTTCTGGAACTTTATCCCATGATAGATTTAAACAATTAATATATTCTGTAAATCCTAACATGATAGTTCGTTCAATTTTTTCATTCATCTCATTTATTCTTTCATTCAATTTATTTATATCATTAATTATTTCATTTCTTAATAATATATATGATTCTTTAGATGCTTTATATTTGGCTTCAGCTTCTTTCATTCCATTTTGTTTCTTTTGTCCTTTCTTTTTAATTTGTTCTAATTTTTCAAAGTGTCTATCCATATCTATCTTTCGATTTTTCATTATATTTATTCTTTTATAATAAACATTCCATTGTTCAATAAATATTTTCATAGGTTCTATAACTTGACAATATAATATTTCTTTAATATGTTTTCCTGCTTCTTCCATTGAATCAAATACATTAATCATTTTCTCACTTTCTTCTTTAGCTTTACTTTTCTCTTCTGAACAATCTTGTAAAATAAGAATTACTTCTTTTGGAATTCCAATTAATTTCTCAGCACTTATTGGAATTTTACTTACTCGTTCAATAATTTCTTTGATTTTCTTTTCTTTCTCAATAATTTCTTTATTCATGTTTTTAAATTCTTTATCAACTGTTTTCTTACTGATTCCAACACTTGTTTTAATTTGAAATATCCCTCTTTTAATACTCATATTTCTTCTTATTTCTTCTTATCTTTATATCTTCTTACCTTTTCATATTCACTTCTCATTAATCTTTTCAGATACTTGAATTTCTGTTTTTTCTCTTTTCTAGTTTTTAGTCTTATGAATATTTTGACTGTTCATTTATCTTTCAATTCCATTTAAATTTCTT
>NW_008577342.1:2216-2363 GCF_000257125.1 Entamoeba nuttalli P19
CTCTTTTCTTGTTTTTAGTTTTATGAATATTTTGACTGTTTATTTATCTTTCAATTCCATTTAAATTTCTTAGAAATGATTTGAATAGAATGAAAAGTTGATTATTAATTTATTAATGAGAAAGAATATTAATATTAATATTAATAA
>NW_008577343.1:0-2631 GCF_000257125.1 Entamoeba nuttalli P19
AACACATTGTAAAATAAAGACGAGTGAAGGATGTGAGTATTTGATTTACCAAAGGATGATTTTATTTTTTCTTTTTAACTCTTTTAAATTTGTCTAAGAAAAATTTATGACTTGTGTGTTATATTAATAAAATAAAGATCAAAGAAGTACAAATAACTTAAATCATTTTATCTACAAAACGTATCATTCTTTATTTCTTGTCTTGTCAAATTCACTACTTCCAAATGAATGGACAGGTTCTTTATGAAACATTGAAACGAAAAGAAACAGAAAAAATTTGATATTTGAGGATGTAATTAGAAATTATTCAATGTATGAATATTGATATTGATATTAAATTTCTTAAAACAGTATTAAGAAGACTAATTGAATGTGACACACAAAGTTTCAATAAAGATGATTTTGAAATAATTAAATTATTAAAAGAAATTTGTGAAGGGATTGGGATGATTGTTGAAACTATACCCACAAAGAATAATCCAAATAAAATAAATTTTATAGCTTATTGGACGAAGCAACCACATAAAATCATTTTTAGCTCACACTTTGATACAGTCCCTGTTGGAGATTTGAAAGAGTGGAAATATCCACCCCTTAAAGCAACAGAAGAGATAGAATTAAAAACAGGGAATGTCTATGTTTATGGAAGAGGATCAGCTGATATGAAAAGTGGATTAGCTAGTCAATTATGTATCTTAAAATATCTTCAAGATATGCAAATGAAGATTAGAGATTCAATTCTATTAATTGTTTCAAGTGAAGAAGAGGATGGTACTTTAGGTGCTAAGGATCTTGTTAAACAATGTCCAGAATTGTTTACATCAATTGAATTAATTATTGTTGATGAACCAACGAACTTAGATATTGGAATAAGTGAAAAAGGTGAATTAAGGTTAAAGGTAGAGTGTCATGGAATTTCTGCACATGCAAGTTCTCCAAGTCTTGGTTTGAATGCAATTGAAGGAATATATTCTCTCATACAATGGATTAAAAAAGATTTACCCTTATCACCTGATGATACAAACCAAACGACATTTAATATTGGAACAATTAAAGGTGGAAATGCACCAAATGTTGTTGCTGATTATTGTGTTACAGAGATTGATATTAGAACTTCTTCATATATTTCAGTAGAGGATATTATGAATCATATTAAAACAATTATTGCTTCTATTGAATCTACAACACGGTTTAAATTTGTTCTTTATGAAGAAAGTAAAGAATTACCAGTTACAACTGATATCAATAATAAGTATGTTAAATTATTAACAAAATGCATTTATAAAGAAATGCCTAAAAGTTCAATCAAAAGAATGGCATATGCAACTGATGCTGCTGCGTTTGCCCACACTCAAAACAAACCACAAGTCATAATCTTTGGACCAGGCAACGAAGCAGTTATTCATAAACCAAATGAATATGTTATATTTCAATTTGTAGAAATTGCAACAAAAGCGTTAGTCTCATTTCTTTCTGAAATGAATGAAGAATAACTTAAAATGAGTCATTTAATAATAGTATTAAATTAAATTGAATAACAATGATTTTTATTTTTGATTTATTTTTCAACTAAACACATAACTTACATTAAAGAAATAAAACAGAAAAACTAAAAAAAAATTTTAACTTTAAAATACTAAGAAAAGGTTAAAATGTTAATCATTTTATCACTTCTCTGCTTAATTTTTATTATTTTAGTCATTCTTTATATCAAAAGTTCAACTCAGAAGAAGTTAGATCAACAACTTTATATATACCAACAATTAAAATTTGATGATGCACCTAAACGACCATGTGTTTCTAATAGTCATCAACCGTTATTTAAAGTATCGAATGTATCAAGAAAAACTTTTTCAATGAATGATTTTGAAACTTCTTTTATTTCACATCTTCCACCATCAAATGTACCTAAAATAAATGTTCCACGATCATCATATAAATTTACTGAAGATGAAATAAATTCAAAAAGGTCATTTGTAACAAACTCATATAATGCACCAACCCAAAATAACCCAACTGTAATTCAACCATTTAAACAAACAACAATGAATGTTAGTTCTTCTGGACTCTATTCTGTTGCACCATCTTCAATACCTCCATCCAATTTAAACCCACCTATTATAACAAAACCATTTCAAAATTTTCTTCCATCAAATGCACCAGTTCAACCAAACACACTGAAAAACCAAAACTTATGTAATAAAACACCTTTAACTCAATTCAATGTTATTACTTCTTCTACAACAACACCCAACTTCAGTTCTTCAACAACTTCTAAATCTTTATCATCTTCTTATTTTCAACAACCATTAGTACCACCTCAATCAAAAACACCTCCAGTGTATGAAAGAGTTAGAGTTCCAAGTCCAATTCAAAGACCTGAATTAGCTGCTTATTCTCCTGGAATACAACGAAACCAAATTCGACCTTCTCTCCAAAGACATTTTGCTGAACTTTCATTAAATACAAAGAAATTTGAAACACCAACTGGAAGGTCATTAAAAGGGAATGAAGAAGAATCTCCTCTAAAGAAGAAAAATCAACCAGAATCCGACATTTCATATTCAGAAGATCCATATATTGAAGTTGACAACTAATATCATTTTTAGAATTTAATATTTTTGTTATTTG
>NW_008577344.1:0-708 GCF_000257125.1 Entamoeba nuttalli P19
TGTGGTGTTTCAAGAGTAACACCTTCAATCCCCAAGATAAGAGTATAGAATTTAATTATATTCAAAATATATAAATACAATGAATTCCAAGAGAAATGAAGAAATAATAGAGAATTAAGACATAGAGAATTAATACCTTTAATATTATCAATAAATGCCTTGATACAAATAAATAGTAAGAAGAATAAAGACAATAAAGTTACTAATAATCTTTCTCAATACCCTACAAATAATAATAATAATAGTCAAAAACATGAAAGAATTAATATTTTACACTTTCAACACTCGCAGCAAATTAGAAGAATTAATGTGAATATGTTGGAAATGAACTCTATGGCACTAACAAAGCATATTGAAGAAATTAAGATAATAACTTTTCATTAGTCATAAAACCTAATAGTGGATATTCCTAGTAATTGACCTTTTTTAATAATTTTTAGACAAGATTCGAAATTGACAAATCAGAAGACAACCCTAATACATACACATTTGAACAAATTAATTTGCATCTTTATGTTAGAGAGGTATTTTCTTCAAAAACTCAGCAAACATTAAGTATACAAGAAGATACACTTATTTTGGATATATTTTCCTACTACCAATATTCTTCCATTATTTGAGTATAAAACACACCATTCTTCAAAATTTATTTGTTAATACTTTTTAAGAATATTTTTATATTGAAGGTGTTACTCTTGAAACACCACA
>NW_008577345.1:0-670 GCF_000257125.1 Entamoeba nuttalli P19
CATTTTCAGATTTTAGTTTATTAATTTCATTTTGAAGCTGAGCATTCTTTTCAGTTAACTCTTCTTTATCATTTTTCATTTGATTTAAATCTTCATTTAATTGATTAATTCCATCATTACCATTTGTTAGGTCAAGTGTTAATTTTTCTTTTTCTTCTTTAACTTTTGAAAGTTCTTGATTCTTTTGTTCTAATTCCTCTTGAATTTTATTGTTTTCTTCTTTTAATGATTCAAGTTCCTTTCTAATTCCTTCTTTTTCTTTATTTATTGTTTCAATCTCTTCATTCAATTTACTTAGTCCATCATTACCACTTGATAAATCTGTTATTAATTTAGACTTTTCTTCTTTGATTTGATTTAATTCTTTTTGAAGATTTTCTTGTTCTTCTTTGAATCTTGCAATTTCTTTGTTGTTATCACAAAGAATTTCTTGATTCTTTTCTTCGATTTCTTTCATTTGTGTTTGAATGGCATTGATTTCATTTTGTAATTGATTCTTTCCTTCTTTTTCTTTTTCAATTTCTTTGAGTAATTCTTTTTTCTCTTCTTCGATTTTTTCTTTTTCTTCTTTAATTTCTTTATTTTCATTATTGATTTGATTGTTCTCTTCTTCTATTTTCTTTTTCTCTTCTTTCTCTTCGTCTAATGCTTTTTGAATTTCTTCTTTTTC
>NW_008577346.1:0-243 GCF_000257125.1 Entamoeba nuttalli P19
ATGAATATTGTTTGTTGTTAATAATATGAACGTGTTTTATTATTTTATAAATATTCTCACTTCTTTTTATTTTATATTTTGTTGTATTCATTATTTCATTTCAATATTGATGTTGAATATCTTTTTTATTTATAAATGACTTTAATTCAGATAATTTTATTTCTTTTCTATAACTTATTCAGTTTCTTTTTATCATATCTTCATTTGTATCTCTTCTTATTCATATCTAATATTTAAATATTC
>NW_008577346.1:253-773 GCF_000257125.1 Entamoeba nuttalli P19
GTATTTATTATTTAATTATTGTTATGTTACCATTCATTTTATCATTTTTCTGAGTTAAATGATATATTAGATATGAATATATTTATTTTACTTCTTCATTTCTCTTCTTTCATTATTTTCTCTCTTCATCTCAAAACAATCATTCTATTTTCTATTCTTCTTTTTATTGAATATTTTTATTGTTATTTTCTGTTCTTATTTCTAGTTTTAACACCCCATTTATTTAATTGAAATGAATTATTGATTATTTCATCTTTTACTTTATTAATTATTTCTTCATCATATTTTATCTTTTATCAAACAGTTCATGACTTTCTCCAACATAACTTTCTTCTTTCTGATTCATTCTATCAAATATTCCATCTCCTCTTTTAATATATTGTTTAATTGATTCATTCTCTTTAATTCAAATACTTCAAAATTAATATACATAAATCATAACTATAAATCATAATAATATGAACAAATACCTGTTGAAATATTTGAAGTGTTTCTACCACATTATTAATTAATTTGTTAT
>NW_008577347.1:0-4202 GCF_000257125.1 Entamoeba nuttalli P19
ACTTAATTAATTGCTTTTTATTTTAATTTTTGTTTTTCATTTTTTTATTGTAGATTATACCTTTAAATTATTTTTTTTTAATTTAATAACTTTTTTTTTTGCTATTTACAATTTCATTATATTCTTTTTTTAGTTGAAAAATTAAGATTATTTTGTTGAGGATAATCCAAAAAAGATAATTTTGAATGAAAAAAAAACCGAATGATCTTAAAATAAACAATAACTTATATTTAAAGGTTAGATGTCTTATGAATATATTACATTTGAAGAAGTTTGAAATACCATTTCTATGATTAAAAAAAAACATAAAAATATTCATCAGTTAAGGCATTATTTTCTACTGATGTCGATATTCTTACTGGTGTTTTGAAGTTTTTTTGTGAAAAAGGAAAAAGTGAACAAGAAACAGAAAATAAGTTAAAAATGTTTTTTAAATTCTTTTCTGGAAGTAATAGAATGATAGATTTATTAGAATGGGTTATTAAAAAAGAAATGAAAGAGACACAATCAGTAAAATTAATGTTTAAAAGGGAGTCAGTCTATAATACAATTATTAGAATATATATGGAATATGACATCAAACAATTATTAGTTAGTCTTACTGAGTCAATTATTATTTTAATTAATAAGAATAAAATATATATTAACTTGATGGACATTTCTCAAAAGGTTACTACTAAAGAACTTAAAAAATTAAAAGAATTAATGAAGTATTTTATTAAAAAACTCCTTTTGATTGATTTCCCATCGTTTGTTAATTAATTTTATATCATACCAATGTGCTGTTCTTATCTTTTAGTAGTTTTATTTCATTTATTTCAGAAATAGCGACTGAACTTACTGAATATTTCCCAGGAGAAACTACTAATGTATTGACTGATTTATTACTTAAACGATTTCTCTGTTCAGTTCTTGTTACAACAATCCCTAAAGAAAATAAAGAACTTGTTTGTATGACTTTGCAGTCTATTTCATTAATCTTTAAATGGGTTCTTGATGGTCAGTATGATGTTGACTGTTTATGGAAGAAAGAATTTAAACGATTTGCTCAAACAAGAAGTTTATTAATTTCTAATTGGTTAATAAATTTATTTACTACGAACGGAATGAAAAGCTCAGATACTTCGTTTGTGTCTATTCCTGTCAATTTTTCAGAAATAAAGAAAATGGTATTAGAAAATACTAATTCAATAATTCCATACCTTAGCAAGAGTGCTGTTAATAGACTAAACCAAATCAAAAGCATTGAAGAACAAGTTCCAGTGTAAATGGTGTATAAATGATTAATATAGTTTCTTTTTTTTTTAAGAAAAAAAATTTCAGAATAAATCTGTAAAAAAATAATCAAATATGAAAATTCATTACGTTAATAATAAATATTCTATTGAGTTTGAATTACTTTATTTAAATAAGTTAATATATTAACTAAATAGATTAGAAGAAACAGAGGTAGATGAAAATATGACTGTTGGTGAACTTCGTCAACATATGGCAGCATTATATTTTGCTAATCCAGAAGAAATAAAATTATCAGAAAAGAAAGTTTGTTATTTTTATCTTATTTCAAAAGAAATGAAAAGACATAGTCATAAATATATAGTATGTCCAGGGAAATAGTTATTATAAAGAATTAAAATATGACATGTTAACACTAAAATCACTTGATTTTACTCCTCAATCATTGGTATTAGTTGAATCAACAAAAGGAAAAAGTTTGGTATTTAATAACATTTATTAATAATTTTAGTCTCATTAATTTAGTTCTTGAAAAGCCTGTTGTTGAAACTCAAACAGAAGCTGACCAAATTGTTAGTATTGTGAAACAACAATTAAAGTCACAAGGAATTAACATTAATTGAATGAAAATCTAATAAATTAATTTAACCCACGACACCATCGTAAAATTTCATGTTGTGAGTCTTTAATCATCTTTTGAATTGAAAATACTTGTAAATGTCCAATTAATGTATTAACTGCAGTTGCTTCACTTAATGTTAAATAAAATGAATGAGAAAGACATTGAGTAATTGCTTCATCAGTAAAACTTTCATCAAATGAAAATAATAATGAAATAATTCTCGTTAAAAATCCAACGTTTCTTCTTAACATAAGATAACCAATTGTTGAAAGACTAATAAAAGCATCCCATCCATTCATTATTTCATTATCAATTATTACTTTAGTCTTTTGTAATTCGTTTCTAATAACTGTTGGAATAGCAAATCTGTTTGCATCAAAATATGGCTTTTTATTGAGAATATACCCAAAGTCAATATGAACAAACCTATGAGTACATAAATGAAATTTCATATTTTCTAAATGACGATCTCTTAGTCCAACAACAAATCCAGCAACAAATCCACCTGAAAGTGAAGCGATTAATTTCATTTTATCATTTAAATCCCATGATGATACTTCTAATATTTGATGACATTTATTACAAGGAATTGAACTATATAGTTCAAATGTTCTCCCATCAATACAACAACTTAACTGGGTATGAGTTAAACATAACGGACTTTCATTAGAACAACCAACCATTTCAATTAAACCACCTTCATTAAATGGAATAACGTCATATGTTTCAGCAAATGGTTTGATGACTTCATTATTAACAATATGAGGAGATGCTTTAAATATAAATTTATTCCAAATACAATTAAAAACATGAAATGATAATTCTGCTGATAAATCAACTCTTAAATCATCTCCTTTTTTATACAAAACTCTTTTAATTTTAATTTTATTATTTAATTTTATTATTAATCCAAATTCAACTGGTGCACAAGTTGTTGAATACTTTTTCATTACTCTTATTCCTTTTAATTCACCTTCTCCAAAATATGGATTTATTAAAAGACTCCATTTATATTGAACTATTTCTTTTTCTTTAATTTCTATTTCATTTGTTATATTTCGTATTTCCTCCAACTTATTTGTTACTAAAAGTGTCGAACCTTCACATTGTTTGTTATAATACATTTTATCAATCCATTCTAATTGATAATTTAATTCTTCTTCAATCACTTTCATTTCTTTATAATTGTTCTTATTCCATATGATCATATTCACTAAATTACATTCAAATTCTTTTGAAAACGCTTCTTCTTTTTCTTCTTGAGAACTTTCATATGTTATATATTGTAGAAAGTCATGACTCTTACAAAAACAATAGTTTTTATTATGGTGCAAAATCATTATTCTAAGTAATACTTTCATTGACATAGACCCTATTTTAACTAATGTCTTAAATAATTCAAATTTGTATTTTCCTCTATCTTGGCTTGAAGTGTACGATAAAATTAACGGTAAATATTTGATGAATAATTCTTCAGAAAAATTATATAACTGACTGACCTCTTTCGGTTCTAATGAATCCATAGAAATCTCAAATAAAAAATGATATAAATCAAATTCATTAGATTGAGATTCAATTTGCTTTTCCATTAATACCAAAATAATCAGTTCTCTTTTTCTAATTGAAAAGAAAAAGATTAATTTTTAGTTGTTAAAAAAGAAAAAAAAATAAATAATTTTATAATTATAAAAATATAAAAAAGCTGAATTTATTTTCTTCATTTCTCAGTTGTATGTATTTCTTTTTAAATAATTCTATAAGAAATGTCTTCATTTTTTTTTTTTTGTTATTCATGATGTTTTTTTTTTCAAAATTATACTTTTCAGGTTGTATTAAATACTGAAATATATACCTTATAAAGTATAAATAGAAAAATTTGTTTATTAATTTTATCGTCATTAAATTTCTTCATTCAAAAAAATAATATTTTACTGTTTTTTAAACTCACAATATCTCCTTTGTGTCTTAGACGAAAAGAAAAATTATCTAAGACAATGAAAAAAAGTTAATTTCTCAACATGAACAAAATCAAATTGTAAACACAATTAACAGTAAATATTTTTTAATTCTTCACATTCTTTATAATCTTTCATTAATTTTTAATTTTAATTGCCTATTTCTTTTAATTTAACTCAAAGATTTACAAATAAAAACCTTTTGTGACATAATTAATTTAAAGACTTTTTTATAATTTTTATTACGCCATAAGAAATGTTTTTATGTGGTTGCTTGTATTTTGATGGTATACTGTTTAACAAGAGAAAAGCTGTTGTCAATTATAATTTCAATGCATTAATTCATTTATAATTGAAAGGCACGAATGGCCGAGTGGTCTAAGGCGTCC
>NW_008577348.1:0-1436 GCF_000257125.1 Entamoeba nuttalli P19
TGAAGAATGTGATTCTACAGAACATTGTACAAATTGTTATTGTGACAATGGGTATGAAAGTGTTAATAGTGTTTGTGTTCCTAAATGTGATATTGAAGGGTGTGTTGGTGGGTGTATTAGTCCAAATGAATGTACTCGTTGTATTGAACCAGAGTATCAATGGGATTGTCATAGTTGTGGAAATGGATATCATATAGAAGGTTTTATGAAATGTGTTCCATATAATCTGAGTGATGTTTATGGTTGTTATAAAATGTTAACAGACACCTCTTTGAGTACTGTTAAAACAATTCAATTAGACTCTTCGTTATTAAAGAATACTCAAGAATACACATTATATTTAAAAGATTTTAGATTAACTGTTGGTCATTGTAACTCTGCATTTAACCCACGTTCTCCTTATGTTCAAGGAATTTGGATTGAACTTAATGTTATTGATGAAGGGTATTATATTATTGAAACTGAAAAAGAATATTCTAAAACATTGATTGAATATATCAATGCTCAACAATTTCGTTATGGATTCGATTCAGTTATAACTGTACAAAATGAGTGTTTTAAAACAGATAAAATTGGTTTTGCAACCTGTCTTGGTAAAAATAATGATTTAAATGATTATATATTATCAGCTTCATTCCTTTCTTATTATCAAGTAAGAAAGTATTACCTTCATGTGTTTGGTCATTATGGACTTGTACCTACAACAGATTTAAAGTTGTATGTTAGAAAAATTAATCATCCTTGCTCAGAAAGATCTGTTCATCTTTTATGGAGTGACATGATATCATCAACATTTACTGCAGTAGTCAATACTGTTGACTCATTAACAAGTTTATCCCCATGTTCTCGTCAACCACAACCTGGGACTTGGTTTTTTCTTAAAGGTGCTGATGAAACAATTATGGTGTCTGCTTGTAATAATTCAGTTCTTTATGATACTTACATCCATCTCATACAAGTTCCAAAGATAAATGATGATTTTACTAATGTTAGTTGTGGTGAAGGTGATAGTACTTGTGTTGGTTATAGTGATAGAGGTTGTGGAGTTGCAGCAAAATTAATGCATAAATTAGATTCATCGTATGATTATTTTATCTTTGTTTCAGCAACAGAAAAAACCCAGTTAAATGTCGAGTTTTCTACAGTTTGTCCATATAACTGTTTGAATGGAGTATGTTCTGTGGCTAAAGGAGGATGTGTTTGTAATGAAGGGTATGTTGAGAGAAATAATCGGTGTACAAAATGTGGAAATGGTGTTGTTGACGAAAATGAAGAATGTGACCCATCTAATAAAACTGTTATTGAGTATTATTGTTCTGAAGAAACATGTATGTGTTCCTTTGGATATGTACCTGTCACCATTAATGGGATTACAAAATGTGCAATTTCAACATGTGGAAATAATAAAATAGATGAATATGAAGAATGTGATGGTG
>NW_008577349.1:0-878 GCF_000257125.1 Entamoeba nuttalli P19
TTTGAGCTTTCATCTACTTCACTATTTGAGCTTTCATCTATTTCACTATTTGAACTACTTTCTTTATCTTCTTCCTTTTCTTTGTCATTTTCAGGAATAGACTCTTTCTTTAAAAACAAATTGTAAATGTTAGTGTCTTTTACTTCTTGTTCAATATCAAGAATGACGTTGGTTGCAGTAGTGAATGCAATAAATAATAAAAATGCGAACATTGAATAATTTGTATTTTTCAGAACTTCGTTTAAATATATCATATGTCATCAAAACCCAGTCTTTATGCTCCACTCAACACCCTTTTATTTGAGTTGAAATTAATACACTTTCTTCTTTTCATCTATTAACGTTTGTTCCTTTGCCTCACATAGCTTTCCTTGTATTACTCACAAAAAGTACTGATGAGAAAAGTTTTCAATTACTTGAAGATATTTTATTGTTCTAATTATTATTCTTGAGTTAAAATGAATGAGAGAATTTCAGTTGAATTGAGTTGACTTGAATATTTCAAAGTTAGAAACAATCAAAAAATGAAGAAAAATCTCGAAATGAAATATAGTTAAAAATGGTAATATTTCATAATATTATTATAGTTTAATATTATAAATTAAAAAAAATTTATTAATTGGAAAGAAAAAAGAATAAGTGAGTTGCAATAGTTTAAATATTATTAATAAATTATTCAATTTAATAGTTTTATAGTTAAAATTAATTTTATAAAATATTAACTTAGAGTTATTTCTTACAAGTTGTACTTCAATAAAATATTCTTTATGACTATTTTATTAAATTATTATCATTTCTTTATTTTCATTGTCTTGTCTTCTTGACTTTCATTAGTTTCATTCTTCATTTCATTTTTTTTCATTAGTTTTTATCCCTTC
>NW_008577350.1:0-1284 GCF_000257125.1 Entamoeba nuttalli P19
CATGAATGTAGAAATACCAGAAGAAGAAGATTCTCAGAAGAGTGAAGGATGGGAAGAAATTCTCACCTAAACAAAAGGCTAAAAGTTATTAAACCTTGTTTAATTTATTAATTAATATTTTTCCATCAATTCATTTCTTATATTATCTTTTATTTTTATACATTCTTTATTTGCTTTGTTTATTCTCATGATAATATTGATTAAATGTGATACTTGTTATTGTATTTGTGTCTATACTAATTTTTCTTTTTAATATAAGTAAGTTTATTTGAAAGTGAAATATTGATAATTATGATAATTATTAATAAATTATATAACTATTATTCTTTAACTTTGATGTGTTAATCATCATTGATAATACTTTTAAATATATTTCTTTGTACAAAAACATTTTATATAATTTTCATGACAATCATATGCTGTAGAAATAGAGATTTGATGAATAAATCAATTAAAATATAAAATAACTCTTCAATTAAGATGAAATAGAGACACAAACAAATGTATGTTATAATAAGAATGAAAATAATAAATTGACAAGAATGATTGATAAATAACATAAGTTATGATATTGAAATAAGAAATTATTAATTGGCATTAAATATTCAATAAAATGTAAAATATTTATATAAAAGATATGAATTATAATGATATAACATATGTAATATAATTAAAAATATAATAAATATAATAAAATATGAATATTATGATTTTTAAGATGAAATAAACAATTAATAAAATAAATGAGAATAAATGGATATAATAACAAATCAATAATGTTACTATAAGAATAAAGAAATATAATTCATTTGAAAATAATAATAATGATAATAAAAGATTTAATACTTATGAATATTAGATTTAATGGGTTTGATAAAATAAAGTAAATAGAAAGACATATATAACATAATCAAAAAAAAATTAAAAGAAAATTAATAATAAAATATCAAATAAATAATTACCAATTAAGATGATGATAATTAGTTATTAAATGAAATATTAAGTTGATTAAAAATATTGATTTAATAAAATAAGCAAAAATTATAAAATAAATTTAAAAAATAAATTAATAATATTTCTTTATTAACACTTTCTTAATCCCCAATTCTTATACCATAAATTTGTATAATTTTACAATAATTTAAAATAAATCAATTTTAAATTAACTTGACTCTCATTTATTCTTTTATTAGTTTAATCAAGATTATTTCTTTAATTTAAGTACATCATCTATCTAAAATATATTCTGATTAGATTCTATTTCTTTTAAAATTGAATAAACAT
>NW_008577350.1:1294-1406 GCF_000257125.1 Entamoeba nuttalli P19
ATCTCATTTACTCTTTATTAGTTGAATCAAAATCAATTCTTTAATTCAAGCATTTCATCTATCTAAAATCTATTCTGGTTATATTCTATTTCTTTTAAAATTGAATAAACAT
>NW_008577350.1:1416-4642 GCF_000257125.1 Entamoeba nuttalli P19
CTTAATCAAATAATTTCGATTCTTTATTTATTTTTATCAGTTTTATTTAATATATCAATTTTTTCATAATATTTTAAGTCTAATTATAATCATTTGTAAAAAATAATTTTTTATACTGATAGTTAATAATTTTATGTTTCAATTTATTATTTATTTATGTTGATTTTTTTTCTAAAATATTAAATATTTTCATTTATATATTTCATATAGTTGTTTTTGTGAATATTATTATTTGTTAAACATTTGTATTTAATACTATGTGACCTTTTGAAATAATTCTCATTATTTTACTATCTTTTTATTATATTATGTTATGAATAGAAAAATAACATTAATAAATAAAATGTACTATTAAATTCTCATCATATAATAAAATTCTTATCATAGTTCTTTCATATAGTCTAGTCACATTATTCTGTTAACTTTTAGTTAACTCTAAAAGTATAATTTCAAAATGAATAACTTTCTTTGATTTTATAATGAACATATATTGTCTAACATATTTATGAAAGAAAAGAAGAAATAAAATACAGGAATCGATATAATAATATAGATTACATGAAATAACATTAATTAAGTTTTAGTATCTTAGAATAAAATCCTAGTAGAAATATAATTTATGAAATTGATGGAGTAAATTAATAAATTTTATCGCTTTCTCTCTGTTGAATATTTCAATATGTTTTGTACTAACAAATAACTCATATTAATATTCTAAAAATCAATAGAAAATATGTTACAATGAGAATAAATTCTTAGTAAGTTATATAATTAACGTGAAAATAACTTTAAAAATATAAAGTAGTCATAAAAGATATAATTATAGTATAAAAGAAGTCATGAATATACAAATAAAAGTATATAAGAAAATTCTCCTTTAATAACAATATATTAAACAAAAATATAGAATTATTATATAATATTAATAATAAAAATCTAAATATTATACAATCTATGAGAAACAACAATTAGTTTGTTATGGTATTATAATTAATTACATAATGAATGTAAAAATTTTAATTTATTAAGAGAATTGGAAATAGATAATAAGATTTTTTAAATAAATAAAAATAATGAAAATGTTATTACTAGTAAAACTCTTTTTTAAAAAGAAAGTACAACACTTTAATATTAATGATCTTATTAAAAAATTAAATATACATATTTCTCATCACAATATACTTTTTTAAGTAAAATATATTTTCTATATAGATTAAATAAAGAATAAAAATGAGAGAGATTAGTATTATATTTTCAAAATACTCTGTGTAATTTAAAATGATTTGATATATCACAGTTTCAATAATAATACATAAGTCATAAATAGTTTCCATTATTCATTAATAGTTTATTCTTTTTAATATAATCATTATAACTAATAATTGATATGTATTATCTTTATTGTCTTTAAATATCATTATAACAACATTATTTGATTAATTAATACGCTTAATCCAATGGTATACTTTTAATGATTATAAATACTATATTATTTAGATTAATTGTGTAATAATTAAACAGAGATAAATTAATACTCTGTTCTATAAAATTCATACCCATAACATTAAAGTTATCGTTAAATGAATTTAAAGTAATAACAACTTCTAAATTATAATTTAAACTAGATGTTTTATTAATTCACCTTGATTTAATAATGACGGTTAACATCTTATTGAGACTTATATCCTCTTATAATCCATTTCTAATATTTGATTAAAAGATTTTATTCGTGTTAATAATACTAATCCCTTGTAAATATGAAATGATTATTTGGAACTAAATTCATGTTTCAATGAGGAATAACTTATCTTTTTCAAAAAAAAAATATAATAGAAAAGGAACTATAAAATTAAAAATAGTTATTAAACAACCATTATCCACAAATTTAATAAAAATAAGAAGACTTGTTTGACACTCTAAACCAAAAATTGATAAAAATAATTTTCAGAATAAAAATAGTCATTAAAATATTTTTACTTCTAATATGAAAAATAACTTCATCAAGAAGAGTTTTATCTTTTAAATTTATTTAAATATGATTGATTTTTTTTATTGAGTCTTATTCTATTTCTTTATTCATTTATATATAATCCTCACATCTCTTACTTAATGTACATTATTTATTCCTGTTATTGTTTTTCTTTTCTTCATTATTTCTTAAGTTATTTTGTTATAAAAATTTGACAAAATATTGTTTTTTCATTTTAGGGTTTGATGTTATTGATCAAAATACAATTAAAATTGAATAAATATTTAAAGAATTTTGTTCACATTAAAGTATAATTATTAAACCATTAGTGTGGTCTACGAAAACATAAATTCATTAAACTATTAAATTGGGAATCTACATAAATCCAGATACTTATAGCTTTTTTTGTAATGAACAATTCGTATTAAACACAATTACTATTATTTGATTCATGAAGTTAATGAGCCATTAATAAGAAGTGAAACTTTTTTATGGCAGGTAATAGGGTCGAAGTGAGTCTAAAAAGATAAGACAAACACGAACCATATTTTGATAATTGACTTTTAAACATAAATTTTTAAATTTTTAATCCAATAGCATAGTTTAATTCTATTCAATAAAACTTTCAAAATAAAACAAAAGTGTATGTTTTGTCATCAATAATATATATGTATCATTCTCCTTAACAAAATAATTGTATAAAATTAACAAAGAGCAAAGAAAAATAAACTAGAGTAAATTTGTTAGTGATTCTATTGTTCTCAAAAACTTCTGTATCTATTTATCCACCTATATTATTATAACAAAATCATTTATCAAAAGTGTCACCAAATTGTTTTATAACACTTGCATCACAAAATCACTTCTCATAACATGGTTCTGTATAAGTTTATGAGTAGAAATTTTATTGTCTCTACTCATATTTTATGATACAGTCTGTGAAAAAGATGTTATGACAAATGGCAATACTATTTAAACAGTGATGATAACTTGTTTTCTCATTCAATGATTTGTTTATTATTGTTTATTTCATTTGTATTTGCTACAGATAGTCCAAGTACATCTACAATCCTTAGTATGGATAAAGGGATCAATGAAGAAGCTGAGTATCAAAATTTCTTAAAAATTTCAGATACTGTTAAAGCTAAATCTAAATATGTTCAATATGGTGATAAGCATATAAAAGTTAATATGCAATCTATTAAACCAAGCACTGATCCAGGAACTGATCAAAAGAATGCAGGTACTGATCAAAAG
>NW_008577351.1:0-287 GCF_000257125.1 Entamoeba nuttalli P19
GGAGAAATGACCCCAGAAGAAATTGAAGCTGAAAAGAAAAGAAAGGAAGCTAAAGAAGCTGCTAAAAAAGCTGAACCAGTTGGACAATCTCAAATTGTTTATGATATTAAACCATGGGGAGAAGATACAAATCTTGATGAAATGGAAGCAGCCGTCAGAGCTATTTCTAGAGAAGGACTTGAATGGAAAGGATCAGAAAGAAAAGACGTTGCTTATGGTATTAAGAAACTTACTATTATCTGCAATGTTTTAGATTCAGTTGATACTGAATCTGTTCAAGAAGAAAT
>NW_008577352.1:0-7390 GCF_000257125.1 Entamoeba nuttalli P19
TGTTTCAGACGTGCCACCTTCGATCTCCGAAGTAAAAAAAAATAATAAAAATAAAAAACTAAAAAAAAGTTATTTAAAAATAAATGACAAATGAAATGTTATATTGTTCAATTCCAATAATTGTTAACGAACATACATTTCAATTGCTTTTAATTAGTTATGACAAAATATATATTTATAGTACTTCACTTATTCAAACAACTCAAAACAGTTTATTACACGATTTTATTCCAAAACAAAATAGATTTATTATTCGTTATTATAAAGAAAAGGAATTTCCAATAACATTATTAATGAAGTTAAACTCATTTTCTTTTGGTTCATTTAATGGATATTTTAAACCAAAATGGTTTGAAACAAATAAATTAGAATGGTATAAATATAATCAATTAGCTTATAATACTCCTCATTTTATTTCAATACCTTTATGTAATTCATCATTCTCTCTTTCTCAAATGAAATGTCCTTTTTCTATTTCTTTTCTTGTTTCAAGTCAATTAGCATGTGTTGCTTCAACTATTCATTTTATTTTAATGGAAAATATGGAAGTTATAGAAGAAAAAACAATTAAATATGATTTAGACTCATTCTATTGTACTTTCATTACTTCTTTTAATCAACTTCATCATCAAAGTTATCTTAGAATTGTTATTGATTTACTAAATGATAACGAAACATATATAGATAGTGGTTGTTATCTTTTTGATGAACAAGGATATCTTCTAAAAGAAAAACTAATTGGCTTTACTAAAAGAGAAATAAACTCAAACAAATATTTGAGAGGTGATACTTCGTTATTAAATTTTATTCCTAATGAAAACATTAAAAATGATTCTAACAATAAAGAAAATTGGTTTCAATTCAAAATGACACTTCGTATAGTAGACTATAACTTATCTTATTGTAATGAAACAAAAGTCTTTAATAAAAATGGAATGATTTATGAAAATGGTTATTTACATTCATTTAACTCATTCACTTCAATAAAAAATGTTAAAACTCTTCAAACATTATTTATTCATCAAACTTCAGATATTAATGAATCACAAATTTATTTCCAAACAGAAAATAATATAATTTCATTAAATACTGTTTTAAACTCTACTTTATTCGGTAATTTAAAAGAAATTGATAAAGAATTTATTGACAAATTAAAGTCAATTAAAATTGATACACCAATTGACTATTCTTTCATATTAGAAGTGGTAAAACGAAGATTTTGGTTGTTAGAAATTGAAGACCTTGAATCATGTAGAAATGTATTATTATGTATTCGAATGTATTGTGATTATGGAGAAAATATGTTAAAGAATTGTTATGAATGGTTATATGATAGAATTATTTCTTCACAAATGTATTTGACTTTATTAGACCTTTTACTTTTTTCTACTTCGGGTTTTATTGACTTTTCTATTTCATTATTTCATTCTTTAAAAGAACAAGAAATATTATCAAATCTTTCATTACTAGTGATTTTCTTAATTTCATTACAAGAAAAAAGTATACAACTTTTACCAAATTTATTGACTTTATTTTCTAAACCACAACATTATATTTATTTCTATAACATGTTATGGTTGTTATTAGAAAAATTTGACCATAAAATTGCTTTTATAGATGAATGGTTTTTGGCTTTTTCAAAACAATATCATTGTTGTTATCCTGATAAAATTATTCCTTCAATTTCTGGTGTAAATGATTTAATTTCATTCATCATAAATAGTAAAGAAAAGGATAATCATATTATTACTTATCCTCTTCTTCAACCATTCTCATCAATTCCTATTTCTTCTATTCAATCAAAAATCATTAACAAATCATTAGAACATCCAATTATTATTACATTTCTTCATACAGATAATTCAAAGTCAATGTTATTATTTAAATTTAATAAAACAACAATAGAATCAAATCTAATGACATTTATGAAAACTGTTTCTCAATTATGTTCTTCTTCATATCAAACATATCAAATTTATAATATTTCATTTGGTAAATTTGTTGAATTTATCCCTAATTGTATTCCATATTCATTTTGTAGAAAAGTAATTCCACAAATGATTCAAATCCCTTCTTTAGTTCAATTAGATACTTCAATTTTACTAAGTAATGAAGTATTACAATCATTTCAAAATTATTATGAGAAGTATTGTCCTTCTTTAAATTCAATTCTTCAACCACAATACATAAGAAAAAAAAACTTCATTGAGTCAGGTGCATTAGTCCAAATTTTTTGGTCTTTGTGTTTACTTCTTGACCGTCACTTTAAAAATGTATTGTTTAATCCATTAAATGGAAATCTTTTTCATATTGACCTTACTTTTGCTAGAAGTTCTTCATCACAATTTATATCTCCCATTCAATACTTTATTACTGAAGGATTTGAACAACCATTTCAAACATTAAAGTGGTTTGGTACAATGAAAGAAATATCAAAACAGTATATCCATATTATTTTTCAAAATAAAATAAAACTTTGTTCATTATTAACATGTTTTAGACGTTCAAATGCATTACAAATAGATACAATGATTGAAATTTTATATTTACCAACTGCTGAAGAATTAATCAATGAAAATAAACGTTTAAATTTGTTACAAAAAGTATCAAAAAATGTACTTAAAAAGTATAGTATTTCTACTTCTTATAAATGAAAACAAATTAATTCCATTTATTCAATTATTTTTTAATATGAATAATTAATGGGACATGACTAATACAATTAATATTATGATTTGATGTAACAAAAAAAAAATTTATCTATTTAATAATTAACAAACTCTGATGCAGAAATTTCTTTTCTTCTATAAATTTGAGTAACAGAATCAACTAAATCTTTTGACACAAAGAAATAATCTAATCTCCATCCTGCAGTTTTAGACTTGTCTTTATATGAAAAGAAGGTATAAAAATCTCTTTTCTTTGGATATTTTACTTGAAATGTATCAACTAAATTTAATTCTTTTAATGTTTCACTAGTACTAGCTCGTTCTTCTTTAGTAAACCCAGCACATCTTAATCTCGTCATTGGTTTAGCAACATCAATCCAACGTAAAGCAACATTAAGATCTCCACACCAAATAACATTTTTTTTCTTTTGTAATTCTTTTAAATGTTCTCTCATATCTTTATCCCATTCAGTTGTCCTTTTAACAAGATTTTCAAGACGTTGACCACTATTCATGACATATGAATTAACCAAATAAAATTTCTCATATTCAACTGTAATAATTCTACCATGTTCATTCTCTTTTCCATTAATTTTTTTGGTTATACTCAATGGCTCTTCTTTACTTAAAATGGCTGTACCAGCATAACCTTTCTTAGCCGTAGAAGCACTAAAATAACAATGATATCCATCAATCATAGGATTTACTCCATCTTGTAATTTAGTTTCTTGAACACATAAAATATCAGGATTTTCTTCTTTGATAAATTCATTTAATCCTTTCTTCATTGCAGCATTCCAACTTGCAACATTATACGTAGCAATTTTAATTTCATCATTAGCTTTTTCAGGTTTTCCTTTTTCGAAGTCTTCTGTAAATACTTCAAAGTCATGATCCTTCCAATATTGGTCATTATCTTTTTCAATATCATATAATTGGTCATCTTTTCCTTTCTTTTTATTATGAACTTCTTTTTCCTCAATTTTATCTTCTTCTTCATCTAATTTTTTTTTGGAAGTTTTACAACTTCTTTTCATTTTTGTTTAAGATTTAGAGTTTCTCTTATTTAGACTTTTAAAATTAACAAAAGATGAATTTATATTATTTTTTAAATTACTTTTAAAAACATAACCGAAGTAAAAACAGTAAATTAACATATTTTTTTCTTCAAACACTTATGTGTTGTCTGACAAAACTGTCAATAGCTTGTTTAAGGAATAATGAACTTGTTCCAGAGTATTCTTTTAACTTTTCTCTAAAAAATTCACACGCAAGAACATATTTTTTTATCAATGGAAAGAGCGAGCAGAGTCGAACCAAGATTTTTAATGCTGGTGCAGCTAAGAACTTTGTATTTTGACAAAAACTATTGATGAGAAAATTGACATCAAACATTGTTTCTGACAACAAAGGAATATACACCGGTTTTAAACAATCGAGGATAACCTGCAACGCAGCTTGTCCAAATGATCCTTCATATGGCTTTGCGTTATTACAACATACGAATAAAAATGCAATCCCATTTTCATGAATGAATTGCTCTAATATTTTACTGTTAATTACTTCCTTTAATAAAAATCGTAATGTTCCACTAACCTTATCCCATCCAAGTAAGTGGTGAATATTTTGTCTACAATATGCATTAATTTCAATCTTCTTACTTGGCTTCCTTTTAACTGGTGTTTTACTATATTTATTAACAATACCTCTAAGTAAATCTCGATTATTTTTAGAATATATTTCATTAGAAAATTGTGAAACTGGGTCATTGTTAATATTCTCTCCATCAACCATTTTTTCAGCCATTTCAACTACCTCTGTAGATGTCATTTCTTTACATCTCCTTTGATAAATAGCCAAACTATTTCCTTTTGGAGCACTTTGTGGAATAGACACAATAGGAATATGAGTAGCATTAAACTCTAATGTTTCATCAACAGAAACTGATAGTGATGACTTAAGTAATTGAGTTAAACTAATTGTTTTATCTGACTGAGAAGAAATAGAAGTATATAACTTAGAAATAAATGAATACTTTAATTCTCTATCATTATCGTCTTGAAAATAATCAACTAATTTAAGGAATAATAACATATCTGTCTGAACAGGATTTAGTAATCTAATTCTTCTTTCAATATTCTCATTCTTAATTGCCTCTTTAGCAATTTCAATATTTTGTTCTTTAATGCCATCAATTTTCTTTAATCTCATTTTAACAGTTTGAAAAACATCTTGACGTTTAACATCTGTATCTGACTCAAATAATAATGCTTCATGATAAAAAGTTCCCCATGCTTTCTTTAAAGAATCAGACTGATTTGCAAAATCAACTACATAAACTTCTTTCTTTCCTTTGCAAATTCTATCAAGTCTTCCTAATGTTTGGACGGCATGAGAACCACTTAATACTTTATCAACATACATGCACATTAGTCTTGGTTCATCAAATCCAGTTTGTAATTTATCTGCTGCTACAATAATCCTAATATTCTTTTGTTGGTCCTTTAATAACTCTGTAATATGTTTTGAATCAGAATATGTATTATACATTGTATTTAATTTTTCTTCACTTTCCATTACTCCATCAATATCTGTTTCACTAAATGCACCAAATACTCCATAATCAAGTCCTTTTTCATTAATAACTGCTCGAAGCATTTGAGTATATTTAATAACACTCTTTCTAGTTCTACAAACTAACATTGCAATTCCTTTAAATGAAGAAGAGTCTGTTCTTTTAATCAATTCATCAAAATGATTAATAATAAATTCAGCTCTTCTTTTCATAAGATTTTCTGTCATTCTAATTTCATCTGACAAATTTTTTGCAACTTGTAATCCATCAGCAATAGGATCTACTGCTTTAGTTTTCCCTGAAAGATTAAACATTTTTGGTACAACGTAATAATTCTTTAGAACATTCATTACTAATCCTTGACTTTCTGCTTCAGCTAAACTAAAACAATGAAATGGTCTAATTAATCCATCTTTATGAGTCCCAAACAGTCGAAGACATTTAGAAGTTGGTGTAGCAGTAAAACTAAAATATGTAATATGACGGTTTTGCCGTTGTTCTCCAGATAACATTGTATGTAATTTTCTTGTAGCAGCAGCTCCATGTGAACGATGTGCTTCATCAGAAATAATAGCAATATTTAAGTCACTTGGTAGTTGTGTTTCTACAAAACTAAACTTTTGTAACGTCGTACAAAAAATTCGACATTTTATATCTTCCAAGTCTTCTTGAAGTTTAACTGAATTCTTAACTCTTTTTACTTCTATTTTATCAATAACTCCTAAAACAGCTTTTACAGTACAATATAGTTGCGTGTCTAAATGAACTCTATCATTCAACACAATAACCTTATCATATTTTGGACCTGTTTCGGTATGTAAATTATATAAAAAATGGGCTAAGGATGCAATAGTCAAGGACTTTCCAGAACCAGTAGAGTGTTGCATCAAATAATTGTTTGATGAATGGTTATTTTGAACGTCTTCAAGCAATTTTTTTAAGCATTCCATTTGATGTACATGAGGAGTCAGTCCAAATGCAGAAAATATTTGGTTGACATCATGTTCAACATCTTCTGTGGTATACCGAAATCTCGGTTTTATTATTTCTTTTAGTGGCATCCTATCCATCCTCCTTTACTTTACCCCTTAGTTCTTAATTTCTCAGTTCTCATTCCTATTTTTGGAATAACCCTTTTAAGGTTTTATCATGAATCGTTTTGTTTTATTTTTTTTATTATTTATTTGTTTTTGAGAAAAAAAATTGATGAAACAACACCAACAGAAAATACTTCTTTTTGAGTAACCTCAATGCTGTGCCCTTTTTGGACGAGTGATTTTTTAATCACAACAAAAAGTCACTGGCTGTTAAACTTTAACAGCAAACGGCAATGAAGTCGTTTTTACAAAACAGTGAACAATTAATAATAAAATAGTCATTTATTATTTAAGTCCTTGTAAATCAAAGACAATCCAATGAGTCAGTGATCCACAGAAGTAACAAATGCCAAATAAGATTATTATTTTTGAGTTTTTATAGTAACCCTTAATTTATTATAAAATATAATAATTTATTATATTTTTTACTTACTTTAATATAACAAAAATTAAAATTGCCAAAAAAAATGATACAAAAATTAGACACGAAACATCTTTTACTTATTTCAATGGGACGAATTTAGAAGAATGAGTAGCTCCTACACCTGGTCTTCCATGGGTAACTGGTTTGTAAGTAATAGAGAATTCTCCAAGATAATGTCCAATCATTTCTGGTTTAATTTCAACAGTAGTGAAAGATTTACCATTGTAAACACCAATTACTGAACCGATCATATTTGGAAGAATAATTTTATCTCTACAATGAGTTTTAACAAGTTTTGGTTTTTCACCTTCTTTAGTGGCTTTCTTAATTTTGAGAAGTTTTTTGACAAGTCTTTCGTGTTTTAATTTTGGTGCTCTGTTATATGATCTTCTCATTCTAGCATCTAACATTTTAACAAATTCTGGTTCTGGCATTGTAGTGATTTCTTCGAGTGATTTTCCTTGGAATTCAAACTTCTTGAAGGTTCTTTTCTTGGCAACAACCTCAGACATTCTTCAGAATCACAACTAAGTTCCTTCTTAGTTCCACCCTAACCCTATAATATTTTACTATTTTATTATTATTTTTTCTTTCTTATTTTAATTGTACTTTCTTTGTTATTTAT
>NW_008577353.1:0-392 GCF_000257125.1 Entamoeba nuttalli P19
TTTTTGATATTCAATGTTTTGCTCATTTCTTCTATTTTTACTTTTATCTTTTCATATAGTAGTTTCATTCTTGTTGTTGATATTCTCAATACTCATTATGTGTTTATCAAAAATACCATTTTTGTCTTCTCTAATTCATTCAATTTTATTAATTTTTCATTATCAAATTGTTTAGATATGTTTGTTTTGTTCTTCTTTTGTGTATGGTTTATTTCTTCTCTTGTTTTTCTATAATCTCATGATTTTCAATTGTAATTTGTTGATATTCTGTGTTTTTTCTTTATTTCTTATTTTCTTCTTCATTTCATCATTTTCTTTCATTTAATTCAGCGACAATGTTATTTCTTCTTGTTTCTTATTTCAATGTTTATTTTTCTATTTCATTTATTTTA
>NW_008577354.1:0-1658 GCF_000257125.1 Entamoeba nuttalli P19
GTTTCAGACGTGCCACCTTCGATCTCCCTTGATACAAAAGGTAATAAAATAAATAAAAAGAATTTTTATATTTGTTAACAAAATTTTTACCAAGAAAATGAACAAAGTAATGTAATTTTATAGAAAATGTATATTACTGAGATTAATTTTATGTCTAATAACTGGAGAACATCCACTTGGATTTGAAATAAGTGTTTTCGTTGAAAAGTTATATAAACTAGTAACAGACTCTGTAAAACAAATACGTTGAGAACAAAATTCTTTAGTAAGATTCAAGTGGTTTAATTGTCCAGTATAATATATATAATTAAGTGCTGCTTGGTCAAGACCCCAATTAAACTTTTTTCCTTCAATATTTTTTACTTCAATTGTTAATAGTTCAATAACTTTATCAATTCCACCAAAGAAAATACCTCCATTAATTATTATTTCTTTACGTTTTGCAAATGAACTTGCAGCTTCTCTTCCAAACCCTTCTTGAACCCATTTATTATTAGTTGGCTCAATAAATGTTGAACATCTTCTTGAATGTATTCCATAACATTCCATTAAAAGAATTAAATCATCTTTTGTGAATGTTGCAAACGCATCATTGAAATAGAAAACGTCTCTAAAATCAGAAAATATTACTCGGTTATATTTGTTTTTGTTTTCTTTTAAATATTTTAAAGAAACAAAAATTCTTTGAACCACCCCATCATTCTTTGATATTTGTTGAGAACTATTTGTCGTTTGAATAACCCTCACTCCATATCTTTTCATTTCTTCTAAAAATGTTATTGTTGGAGGTTTTCCAATGAGGAGAAACACTTTTGTAACTGTTGGCATAACGTCATTTATCATTGGCTGTATTATATCAGCGTATTTCTTTATTTCCGTCCATGCACTCAGTTCAACAGAACCACTGTATAAAATTAAATCTTGTGTATTACTTGGTTGATATTGAAAAACATTTCCACAATTCCCTTTGTAATTGAATTTGGATAAATCAAATAAGTTGGTCTTGTACTTTGGTTGTGGTGGTTTGATATCTTTTATTTCATATTTAAATGGTGTTTCATTTGGATGATATAACAATAAATAGAAATAAACAACTATTAAAAATATAGAAAGGGTTACTAATGACTTTGTTTTCATATGAATTTGTTATAGTCCAGTTATCCAGTTCTTCTTTGAAGAATAATTATTAAATGAAACAACTTACTTTATAACATTTTTATCTTGTTTCAAAAAAATTTTTGTTATTTTTATTAAATAATAAATTAAATGACATCAAATTTTTATTTTTATATAAATGTCATTTTTAGAGATTCAGATATTTTTCACATGCAAAACTTAATAGATATTGTTGGATTGTTATTGAGTAATATCATTGTGCATTGTAATTGAAAAAATAAACAAAATATAGAAATTCAACACTGTACAAGAGAATGGATGTCAATAACAATAAATGGTAATGAAATAATAATGGTAAATGAAATACCAAGGAAAAAAGGATTAGAAAGAGAAAGAAAAAGGTCAATTATTAGATATATCAACAATTGAATTTTATGATTATTAAGAAGTGTTTATTGTAGTTTATTCATTATGCTGTATTGTTATAATAGAGTTCATTTCTAACATACTCACATTAGATTGTTCTTCTTCTATTGTGCTGC
>NW_008577355.1:0-5632 GCF_000257125.1 Entamoeba nuttalli P19
ATATAAAAATAAATAAAACTAAAAAATATAAAAATAATTATTAATTAAACCATTTTAAAGCAGCAATTTTATTTAATTCATATTTTGTATTTGGAAAAAGAATAGACTTTTTTTGAATAACAAATTCATTCATATATTTTTCATCAAAAGAAAGTATTAATTTAGGAATAGTAAAAACAGTTCCAGACTTTTCTTGATATAATTTAAAACCATTTTCTATTTCAATCCAAGAGTCATTAAAATCGTTATCTTCTTTTCCTAATCTAATTAAAGTTCCTTGTTCTCTTTTTTGATGACAAAAAGTAATTGTTGTATCTTCAATAATAAATAATAAAAATTGATCATTTTCTTTAATTTGTTTATCAGGTTGAAGAGGAGTATTAAAATAAATACCAACAATAATATTTCTTTTTAAAAAGAAAAATATCATAACATTTTCATTTCCTTTAATAATATTAACTAATCCTTCTTTTGTAATTTTCTCTAATGATGAATAATTTTCAGTAAGAAAGTTCATTTTATTCATATGAATAGTATTCATTAAAATCATAATAGTATCACTATTTATTTTAAATGTACTTTCAATAATTTTTGCTATTTCTCCATAGTTATTTATTTTTGGACTTTTTGTTGTTGGTAATGAATTAAAATTTTCAAATGATGGTGAATGTGAAATAATACGAATTGGTTTGGGCATTTCATTTCTAATTCCTTTTTGATAACTTCCTATTTCTTTTTTAAGTATTTCTAATTCTATTAAACATGAATCAAAATATTGAAGAAGTTCATCTTTACGTTGTTCATTTATTTTATTTAAATTAAATAATTCTATTACTTTTTCAATAACTTTTTGTTCTTCTTTACGTTCTTGTGAAATAACAGTTAATATAATTCCTTTAATTTCTTTGTTTTTAATTAATTCATTATATTCTTCTATTTTATTTGTTAATTGGTTTTTAATTTCATTTGCTACCAAAATGTCTTTTTCATTAAATTGTTTTTCATAGAGTTGAATAAGTTGTTTAACTTTTCTATTATCATTATTATTCGATACTTGAAGTATATATTTAAAAGCATCAATAGCAGAAGGAAATTCTTCTATTAATTCCATTTCTTCAACTCTTTTCTTTAGTTTTTGTATTTCATTTTCTAACTGATGAATGAGATGTTCGTTACTCATTTAATGAGTTTTTTGAATCTCTTTTTTTTATTTTATTAAAAAAAAAAGAAAAGAAGAAATAAAATAAACTAAACGATGATTAGTCATTATTGTTATTTAAACATGCTCTAATCTGTTTGGCAAATACTGGAGAAATATCACAAATAATAAACTTCTTACTATTTTTAACTGCATCCATTTGAGATCTAACATTACTATTAGTAGCAATTACTCGATCAATTCTTGAGTCAATAACTTTTTGTACAACATCATCATCAATTAATGATAAATGAGTAACAACTGCAGTCACTTTAATAGCTCCATTATCTAAATAAGCATTACAAGCTTTAATCAATGATCCAGCTGATCTTGTCAAATCATCATAAATAACAACATGTTTTCCTTTAACATCTCCAATAGGTTCACCTATAACATGAGTGTCTTCAAAGGACCTACTTTTTCTAATAAAAGCAATTCCAACTCCAAAATGATTAGCAAAAGTTTCTACCCATAAAGGTCTTCCAAGGTCTGCTGAACCAAAAATTACTGGTTCACTAAAATCAATATTCTCAGCAATTGCTTGTTCAAGAGTACTTTCAGCATATAATTCCATTGCTTGAACTGTACCTTCAAAATAATGAATAATACCTGATGTATGAAGGTCCATTAACATAAATAAATTTCCTAACCCAGAAGATGGTATACCACATAACATTCTTACTGTAGATTTACATGTAACAACTTCTCCAGGATGAACTGCTCGTTCCATAGTAGAATACATAAGATATGGAATCACAAAAATTCTTCTTTTTGTTCCAAGTTCTGCTAATTCTCCTCCAATTCTTACTACTTCAAGTAATTCCTGGTCATCAACAATAGAACTTACAACAACTACATCTCTTCCAACTAATGAAGTTCTTTCAGGAATAGCAATTCTATAATAACACTCTCCATCACTAAACTTTTTATGAATAATTGGAATAATTGGATATCCAAGTACTGCACTAATGCTTTGAGCTAAATAACCAGCTTTACTTGTATGGACAATAAAATGGTCATGTTGCCATTGTTCTGCGGATAAAGAAGTTGTTACACTCATTTTAATATAAATAATTAGATGTTTATTTTTTTTTTCTTTTTGTGAAGATATTTTTCACTAAAATAATAAAAAATTAAACTTATTAAAAAATTTTATTATCTTTTTTTTTATATTTTTCATGTGACTTCTTTTTATTCAAACTCTACACCAGCTTTTGTTAATGCATCAATAATCCATTGTGGAACATGTTCTTTTCCTCCATAAAATCTTATAATATAATCACAAGCAAATGTTTTTGATTTACCTTCTCTAATTGCCACTCTATATTTCCTCATTAAATTAAAGAGATATGATATATTGTGATGGGTTAAATATTGTGCTACTGGTGTACCATCAACAGCTCCATTTGTAAACATAAAATGAAGAGCTGACTTTGTTAGTCCATTTCCTTTTTTACAACATAAACAATCACATGACTCATCAATCACATTAAAATCATCTTTATATTTATTAATCTTTAATGTCACTAACCCATCATCACTAAATGCTGTTCCAAATCTTGCAGTTCTTGTTGGATAAACACAATCAAACATATCAACTCCAAATAACACACATAACAACATTTCAACAGGATATCCAACTCCCATAAGATATCTTGGTTTATTTTCTGGTAATCCTTGTGCAGAAATATCAACCATCTTCCAAAAATCATCTTTTGCTTCTCCTCCAGATAATCCACCAATTGCATACCCTGGAGTGTCTACTTTAACCATACCTTCAAGACATCGTTCTCTTAGATTTGGTTGAAGTCCTCCTTGAATAATACCAAATAAATTTTGTTTTTCTTTTGTTTTAAGATATTCATTTTTGCATCGTGCTAACCACCGTACACTTCTTTCCATTGCTTCTTCTACTCTAGGACCAGTTGTTAATGAAGAAACTACATCATCCAATTGCATCATAATATCTGATCCTATTGCTTGTTGTATATGAATAGATTCTTCAGGTGGTAAATTAATTGGTTTATGATCTACAATAGATTGGAAAATAACACCTTGTTCATTAACTGTCATTGTGTCAGATAATGACACCATTTGAAATCCTCCAGAGTCTGTTAATATATTTCCATCCCATTTAGCAAATTGGTGTAATCCTCCTGCTTTCTTTAATACATCAACTCCTGGATGAAGAAACATGTGATAAGTATTTGCCAATAATATTTGACATCCCATTTCTTTTACTTGTTCATACGTTAATGATTTTACACTTGCTTTTGTCCCTACTGGCATAAACACTGGAGTTTCTACTTCTCCATGAGGAAGTGTCAATGTACATTGTCTTGCCCGTCCATCTTTTGCATTAATACGCAATGAAAGAGCACTCATTATTACTTTGAAGATATTAACAAAATTATTAAAAAAAAAAATAGGGTTTTTTCTTTATATTTCTTTTCATTTTAGTTTATTGATAATTGTAGTTGCTTGTTACAAATAATCCAATGTTTTCTTTCACCATAGACTTTTGGTTATTTGGATAACAGTTACATCAATGTATTATTAAAAAATAAGAAAGTGATAATTTTATGTTATAAATAACGAAAATAAAGATAAAAATCAAAACAATAAAAAAAGGAAAATCTAAAAAATAAAACTAAAAAATAAAAGAGAAAGAAAATATTTAAAACAAAACTATTAAAGTATTATATTTTGATTACACATGGTAAATGCCTTTGCTGTGTTGTTCCTGACATTTTCAATGGTTTATGCCCAAATTGATTTATCTGGAGGAGACCCATTATTTGCTACTCCTAGTGTTTCACCAACTATTCAACGAGTAGAAACAGCTATAAAAGCACTTGACCAAAAATTAAAACAAGTTGAAGAAGTTGAAAGATTAGCATTAATCGCTTTGGATAATGAATTTCGAATTAAACCAAAATTAGGAAGAAGTGTTATGGATCGTATGGTTCAACAACAACGAATAAAAGAATTAAAAGAGATGTGTAGAAGAGCTAAAGAATTAGAGCCAAGATTATTACAAAAAATGAGAGAGGTTTTACAAATATTACCAAAGAGAGAACGTTTTAGATTAATTAGAAGAATTAATCTTAGATATCGTTTCTCTTTGGGAACTGAACTTGATACTGCTTAATATCAATTGTTTTATTTTGTTCTTTGGATGTTTTAAATTTATCTTTATATTAGTTTTTTATTAAATGAATAGAATTTTTTAAAAAATATCATTTAATCTATTAAAGTCATTATTATTCTTATTAATGTCTTTAAATGTTTGTGTTATTCAACCTTTTACATTATTTTGGAATAAAGCTGAAAATTTAAAACAAATACAATCAATCATTCAACATTCTTCTAATAACATCGATTTGTTTGTTTTACCTGAAACGTTTAATACTGGTTTTCAACCTAAAGCACATCTTGTTGCTGAAGACCACTCATCAAGTCCTACACTTCAATGGATGAAAACAATTGCTAGAACAAGAAAATGTGCTATTACTGGTTCTATTACTATTAAAGATGGAGAAAGAATTTATAATAGAATGTATTTTATTTATCCATCTGAAGAATGTGTTTGGTATGATAAACGTCATTTATATCATATGGGAGGAGAAGGTTTAGAGTTTAGCAATGGTTTAAAGAAATGTATTGTAAATTATAAAGGATGGAATATCTTATTAGCTGTATGTTATGATTTACGTTTTCCTGTATGGCTCAGAAATACATTAGAAAATCATTATGACATTCTAATTATTGTTGGTTGTTGGAGTATGTTAAATAGAGCACATTGGAAAATACTAACAAAAGCAAGAGCAATAGAAAATCAATGTTTTGTTCTTGCTGCTAATAATTGTGGTTCTTTACCAAATTGCTTACCAAATGATGAAGACTCTCATTACATAGGTGAAAGTGCAATTATTGATCCTTATGGAAAGTATATTATAAAAGGAAAATGTGGGGTACAAGACTCTTTAAATGCAACATTGACAAAGAAGAGTCAAGAAGCATTAACAAATACTTTTCCTGTGTTAAAAGATGGGGATTCTTTTATCTTGAAAAATTAATTCTGCTATTTTTTTACTTTGTTTTGAAAGATGAGTATAACAGGAATTAGCTTGTATTGAAAAATGATTGTTAGGAAAAAACAATGTCCTCTTAGTTAAAGGTTTTCTAACTCTTCACGATCCTTATGGAATGGTAAAGTTAAATGGTGTTTGGATTTTTGCTGATAAGAAATGGATTAACCGAAAATATGATAAAAGTTAAAAAAATATTAATAATAAAAAGCAATGAATTAAGTGTTAATAGAATTGGTTGCTACTTCTTCTTTGCTCATTTCAAACTAAATACATCACTGAACTTTCTTCTAAAATTTATACGGAGTATGTCTGGTTGTGATAAAAGCAGTATTCAATGACA
>NW_008577356.1:0-2264 GCF_000257125.1 Entamoeba nuttalli P19
ATTTATTATTAAAATATAGTTTCTTAAAAACAAACTTTTATTAATTAATTTTGGAGAAAGTACTTCAATAAATGACTGAAGTCTCTCAAAGTCATCTTTTTGTTCTGGTATTTGTGGACTTTCAACTCGGGGTGTACGAGGTGTAAATGACGGTGAAAGTACTGTCATCGTTCGAAGAGAAGATGGAGACCCAATAGAAGATCTCTTTTTCTTTAAGTCAAGGGATTTTGAAAATGAAAGAAATACCCTAGGATCAGACGTCATACGTTGCGACTCTTTTTTTGACATAAATATTAACAAATTAAGTTTATCTAATACGAAATTCTTTAATTTTTGTTTTTCTTTTTGAAAAAATTAATATGTCCCACATTTTTTTTTATTCCACATTTTTCTCTTTTTGTTTGTTAGAATTGTTTCTTTTTCTTTTTCAAAAAAATTTTTATCGTTTTCAGTTTTTAAATAAGACTCAATCTATTTTTTGTATGTTTTGCTGTCATTAAAAAAATTTGAATCGTTTTTTATTATTTTTTTCTTGAACATGGCATTTCATATGTGTTTCCATAATTAAACCACTTTTATTAACGAAAAAATGTGAATTAGTTATGACTTCCTCTCTTAAAATAAGAAAGTTTCATAAAAAATTCTTGTACTTGATTGTAAATTAAAAGAAATATATGAGTTGGCAGTTTCTTTACTTCACTTTTATTTAAAAATAGAATGAAAATAGTTATAGTCATATTTTTATTAATTTTTTTAACATTTTCAGCCTTATTAAATATTTGTGTGAATTTGTTTTTAAAACAAATTCTTTTTATTACCAAAACATCTACTATCATTGTTTTGGTTATTTCTTTTATGGGCTATAACATTTTAGATATAATATTACAGAAAGACTAGACGAGGTTTTAAAATAAATTGTCTGTTAATGAATAATATTAAAATAAGCATAGATGATAGTCTTCATTGTGAAAATGTTGTGAAACACAATGCATTGTTTTAATTATATATTCAATATTTATTAATTTAGTTTAGTTGTTCTTTATTTAATAAAAATCTTTTATTTTGTTCTTAAATTCTTTTTATATCTTTTTTTTACAGTCTTATTTGTCTTTCACTCTCTTAACATAATTTTATTAAGTTCTATATTATCATTCATTTCAACGTATCACTCTATTATTATGATTAATCTCTTTAGAATATTTATTACTTTATTTATCTTTTTACTTTTCTTCTTATTTATGAATAAATTATAGAACTATTTATATTACTTAACAATACTCTATAAATTTGAATAGAATTGTGTAGTGATACAGTTTTTAAGTATAAAATATTTAATTTAATCGATAAATAATCAACTTTTCTTACTCCACAGTTGTTTTAGTTTGGTTGTTTATATCTCTATGACACATAAAAAGATTAACCATTATTATAAAAAGGAATAATGTGTGTCATAATTATTGTGTCACGATGAAATAATGAAGAACCATAATTATTAGTTAAATACGTATTAAATTATTACAATAGTACATTTCCAATTAAACATATTCATATTAAAAAGAGAAAGAAAGAAAATATAATTAAAATAATAGGTGAAGAATAAAAAATATAGATAGAGAAGTATTTTATTATTAATGAAATAAGATGTTGTTTATGTAAATAGATTAAAATGTTTTATTTGTATTTGAACATTATTTTTTGTTTTTTGTTTGATATTTGTTATTTCATTCGTGACTATTTATGTTTTTTTGTTGTTGGATTTTTGAAATAAATATATAATATCTATCCTGTTTGTGTTAAAAAATAATTGAGATGAATTTTAGTCATTAGTTTATTGGTTATTGTTTGATTTGATATTTGTGATGAAGATATTTAAAAATGAAATATTTATCAAGTAGAAGAAGAGAAATGATGGTTATGAGAATATGATGGTTAACAGAATCATTATTAAATGAAATATTCAATTCTCATTCATTTAAAATTTAATTCATTTTGATTTTGATTTGTGTTAGTTATTCTTTTATTGCTGTTTGATGTTGTCAATTTATTATTAAATTATTCACATTTATACTTCTTCGTATTTACTCTTTATTCATTCTTATTTGTATCTGTGTTTCTCATTTGATTTTTCTTTGGTTATAAAAACATCTTGAATATATTGAAATTATCATAAAATATTTTATATCATTATTTTGTTTGAATTGATTTATCATTCTTATATTTATATTCAGCATCACCATTTTATTATTTATAAACACTTTATCGTA
>NW_008577357.1:0-1698 GCF_000257125.1 Entamoeba nuttalli P19
CTTGTTTGTTTTCTTTTATTACTTTTTTTATTATTATCAAAGTGTATGATTCATTATCTAGTCCAAAACTATGAAATTTGTTGTGTGTGTGGAGACCAACTTGGGTTTTTTAGTAAAAAATGTGAATTATGTCAAATAAATATGTGTAAGAAATGTATGGTAAAAGGAATGTTTATTAATTTCAAAACAAACAACCTTGTCCAAAAGAATATCTGTTATAGATGTCATAGAATTTGGCAATTTTTATCTTCAGAAACATATTATCAAATAAATAAATAATGTTTTTTCCAATTCAATTTATTTTATTTAATATACTTTTATATCATATTTATTAACCATAAACATTCTTTAATCATTTAATTACTTTGATCCATTGTTAATTGCTGGAAATATGGATGTTTTAATGCACGTTCACAACTAATTCTTTTGTTAGGATTATATCTAAGCATTTTATGAATTAATAAATTTCCTTCATTATCTAAATTAGGTACATATCTACTTAATGAGTTAATGGATATTTCTTGTAATGGTTTAATATATCCTTGTAACTTTTCTACTCCAGGCCATTCTGATGATGGTCCACTATTTGGAGTTCCAAGAATTACATAAATTGACTCAAGTATTTGTGAATCATTTCCTGCAAAAAGAATTTCTCCTCGTGCCATTTCTGCAAAAATACATCCAATACTCCATACATCAACTGCTGGTCCATAAATAATTGCTCCAAACCAAATTTCTGGTGGTCTATATGATGGAGTAATGACTCCTTTTGTAAATTGGTCACACTCTGAACCAAATGGTCTAACACTTCCAAAATCGGTTATTTTTAATACATCATCTTCACTAATTAAAATATTTGCTGGCTTAAGATCCTAACATCATCAATCTTTACTTCTTCATTACTTTTCATTATCTTTACCTTCAACAAACTCGATGAAGAAGAAAATTCATGTGAAGATATCTTACTCCTTCAAGAATCATTTTTAAATATCTACAAACTCTCATTGGATCTGTCTTTAATCTTCCATTTCTTATTTCCTTCTCAAGATCAGAAGGATGATATTCCATTACCATATAAAGAAGATTTCTGTGGAAATAAAAATCTACTACTTTGACAATATTACTATGATCTAATTCTCTTAACACTTTAATCTCTCTTAATATTTCTAATGGATATCCATCAAAATCACGTCCCATCAATGACTGATCTCCTAAATTGAATTGTTTTACCGCAACCTTTTTGTTTGTTACACCATCTGTTCGTAATGTAACTTCTCCATATGAACCTCCTCCTAATTTTATTCCATCCTTCTTAAATCGTCTGTTTTGAATTTCATAGTATATATCAGATATAATTGGTTCTTCTTCCATTTGCTTTTTGATTCTATAACTTCCTAGTTCTTTTTTCTCTCTTTTTTATTTGACTTATTTTTTCTATGCTTAACTTCTTCATTTTTCATTGAAGCACAATGTGGATATTATACAAAATCCTCTTCTTATTAGTTGTCTTCTTTTCAATGCTCATTTTTTGTCTTATTTGTATTGTATTACTTATAACTAAAAAGAAGAACCGAAAATAAATTAAATAACAACAATCTAATTTCCCCAAAACATTGGAGAACAATTAATATGGGTATATTCAATATTTCGCAACTTGGGGAAGAGAGAGAGAATGTCATCGGTAACATTCATTGAATT
>NW_008577358.1:0-331 GCF_000257125.1 Entamoeba nuttalli P19
GAGAAGGCTGACGGTTTAGCCTTTCTAAGGAAATAGCGTGGGCATATAGGCAAATCCGTATGCTTAAACGTGAGAACTGATGGGTAAGCACCTCTTGGTGTAAGTCACAAATCCTACACTGCCAAGAAAAACTTCTAAGGAGGAGATTAAGTGCCCGTACTGTAAACCGACACAGGTGGACAGAGTGAGAAACTTAAGGCCGACAGGATAACTCTAGCTAAGGAACTCTGCAAAATAGCCCCGTAACTTCGGGAGAAGGGGTACCTATATTACTTGAGAAGAGAAACACTTCAAGGGGAAATAGGTACCCCTTCTCCCGAAGTTACGGGGC
>NW_008577359.1:0-3511 GCF_000257125.1 Entamoeba nuttalli P19
ATAATTTTTTTTATTAAATTAGTTTTGATTTTAGTATTATTTTATTTCTATTCACCAGCATAAATCATCTTAAATCTTAAAGAAATAAATTCTATATTAAGGTAAAAATTAATTTAATATCTATAACAATTCTCTAATGAACTTTTCGTTTTTCAAAAAAAAAAGAATGTATTTATTGTATTTGATTTATTTAATTTCATTACAAAGGAAAATTATAAATTATTATCAAATTGTTAAAAGTTAGTCAAAAAAGAAATATTATTTCAGTTATTTTTGAATATAATATAAACATAAAAACAAATACTTTATTAGTAATTTTTTACTTTAAAATATAGAATTTAATTATTTTCACTCGGAGATTTAATAATTGTTTTATGCTTCATTGAAAAAAGCTTGTTTGAATATACCCTTAATATAAGAAATTCCTATCATCATGAAACATAAACACATAACTAATCCTAAAAGAGAGCCAATGGAAATAAAGATAATATCTCTACTTGCCAAAGTATTTGCTTGACATCTACCATTTGATACATGATAATCAAGTTTACATTCAACACATCCATTAATATCACAATTTTTACAATTTTTATCACATAAAACACATTTTCCTTTACTAACATAATAATTCTCAATACATAAAGAACATGTTGTTACATTACATCTATTTTCTGCACAAAATGGGCAAGGTGGGGCAATACACTTTCCATTTTTTTCAGTATATGTTGGCATACAAGTTTTACATCCATACCCATCTTCACACGTTGAATCACAATGAGAATCACATCTCAAACATTTATTTGATAGAAAATAATATTTATCTTCGCATGAAACACACCCAACTTCATTTTCACATTTTTTACAACCTTTTTCACAATCCATACAAACACCATTTTTAATGTATTGAGTTTGATTACATTCTAAGGCAATAGCAATATAAAAGACTTGGGCTATAAGCAACAAAGACATTTGTTTTAATCAAATAATAAGTTTAGTTCTATAAGAAAAAAAAAACAACCAAATTAGTTGATAACTTTTACTGAAAATAGAGTTGAAACATATTGAATTTATTATTAAATTCCATAGAACAAAAAAATATTATTAGAAGAAATAATGAGTGAAAACTTCATACACTCATCCTATTCTAAAAATCAGTTCCCAAAATTATTTACTATTTTATCAGATATTCATGGAACTCATAGACAATTTATATTACCAAAGACAAATTATTTATTATTATGTGGGGATTTTACTATTAGAGGATATGGTATAAAAGACTTTATTCAATGGATTGAAAATCAACAAGTTGACGTACTTATTTCTGTTCTTGGAAATCATGAAAAAAAACAACAAATTAAAACATTAGAAAAAATTAAAGGTAAAATTAAAGAAGTTCATGCTCTTGATGGGAATTATCTCCATATTAATGAATTTCAATTTATTGGTTCTGGATATAAGTTCAATATTCATAAAAAAGAAATTAATAAAATTAATCCAAAATATCCTTTAATTTGTCTTTCTCATGAACCTCCTTTTAATATGATGGATTATGGTATTAGAATGAGACAATTAATAAATGGAGAATTTTTTCATGCTGGGTCAAAAGTAGTTCAACAATTTATTCAAAAAGTTCAACCAGACCTTCACTGTTTTGGACATTGTCATTCATCTCATGGAATATGTAAAGTTGGAAAAACAACTTTTGTAAATGGTTCTATTGTAGATGACAATAACTCTTTATGTTTTAAACCATTACAATTAAAATATTATAATAAAAAATTTATTCCATTAACTCAATCAAAATGTATTACTTTAAATCAATTCATTCAACAAATTAATCAAAAACCATCAAAATTTATTTATGATAATAGAGAATATAAAGAAGAAAAAATTCAACTTATTAAAGATAGTATTGTTAACTAATTCTATTTCATAATTTATTTGACAGAATATATCATTTTCTTATATTTTTTATTCTTGTATTTTCAAAAAAAAACTTTATAAAAACTTCTTTGTTTTAATTTTACTTATTTATTTATACTTTTGATTTTTAATAATTGTATTGAAAGAGTTTGTTGTGTAAAAAACAGGTAATTCTTTAAGAAAATAAGATGAATGAAAAATCAATTGTTTAATAGAAATAAATTGCCTATTTAATAATAGTAAATATTAAAAAAGAATTTATTAATTATAAGAAATAAAAAAAATTTTAAGTTCTATAAAACAAACATATGCTATCAAAATATCAATAAAAGAAAAGAACAGAATATTAAAATAATATACTAAAAAAAATGTTATTATTTTTTAATTCAGTATCTCATGATTTAATAAATATAAAAATTGTTATAACTACTTTTAATAATATTCAAATAAATATTCTTTTTTATGAAAATGAACTTAAAAAGAAAAAAAAAAGAATTTTTCCTCATGTTTATCTTTTTATTTATTACAACTATCTTTGCTTATTGTGATTATTATAAAAATAATACACTCATTCATTTCAAAGATAAACCATGCACATTTAACCCAGAAGAATATACTTTTAGTATTTCTTCTTTAACAGTATTTAATTTATTAAATACATCAAAACAATTAACAATTCAAATGGATAACTCTAATGATGTTGATGTTTTTCTTGGTATTGATAAAATGAAAACAATGATTGAACGTAAACAGTATTATGCGTCAACAGAAAATCTAACAATACAAAGTAATATTTTACAATATCAACACACATTGTCTCTTTATTCTTTCTCATTAGAAAAAGATTTTGAATTAAATGTACAAACAAAAAATACAACTATTAGGTTCTCAAAGATAGATAATGAATTTCCCTTGAAGTATGTTATTAATTCAGTCGAAGGAAACAGAGTTGTTATCGTCCGTAGTTTTATGCCACCTACAGACTATATTCTCCTTAAAGGAAATGTCAATGTTGTAATTCAACCTGCTAATTCAAAAAGAAGAAAAACATGTGAGACTGCATTTATTGGTATTGGAAATATTACTACTACTCCATTTAATTTCGACCTTTATGGTGTTCATCAAGATGACACTTATAGACCAATTGCTCTTTGTGAAAGAAATGGATATACTCGTTTTACTGATTGTGTACAAAATGAGTATGAAGAATATATCAAAAGTGAAGATGCCAAAGAGGGATGTTTATGTAAATTTTTATGGAATGACACAAAAGGAGTTCATTATAATAAATGGGATTGCCAATTATATTCACAATATCTAGATTTAATTGCTTATTTACCTAATTCAGTAATTGAAGGAAAGTGGAATGAAGTACTTGTTAAAAATACTAATGCTACTTTCAATAATGTTGAAATAAATACATTAACTTTGAATAACACAAAATCAATAGGATATATTAATACAAAACATCTTATCGTTATTGGAAAGTCTTTCACTGAAAATATTCAAACTAATTCATTGGAATTGAATGGTGAATTATACACCCTTCATCTAAACATTCATAAAACAAATTATGTTTTAGGATGTC
>NW_008577360.1:0-463 GCF_000257125.1 Entamoeba nuttalli P19
AATTTAAAGTACTAAAAGGAGTAAAATACAATGAGTCGAATTTCATTTCTGTTTGAACACCAGTAATAAAATACGTAGTAACAATATTTACATAACCATTACATTTAGCAATTTTAATCCCAGTTTTTGTTGAATATTGAACACTTTCATTAATATGTTTTATTGTTGTTTCTTTTTCAAAATCATTTATACAATGTATTTCTTTTGCATTAGTTATATTATCAATAAAATACATTACTTTTAATTTAGGAGATTTTATAAAAGGACGATTCATTGTATATTGTTGGAATAATACAGTATAATGATGAGAAATCTTTAATGGGAAAGGAAAAGTGATTGACACTAATGTTTCATTAAAGAAAGAGAAAGTTGGATTTGTTTTATTAAGTTGAAAAAAATCAGTAAAATTCATTGGATTATGAACATGTACAGACCATTGAAAATAAGGATCAGATGATGTAAA
>NW_008577361.1:0-4717 GCF_000257125.1 Entamoeba nuttalli P19
TTTTATTCTTTTTTTACTAATTGAATAGTTTTTTTCTTAGAAAAAAAACTTTTATTTACAATAAGATGAGTCAAATACAAATTACCTCATCACCAACAGTTGTAAATTTTTCTCCATCAACAATTTCACAAGGAATTGAATGTAGTACTACTGAATTTAGTACTAACACTATTGAAGACTCCACTTGGACTCAATCAAATATGCAAAAAATATGGGATGCATCTGATCCATGGATCAGTCAAATTCTTTCCCTTAAACAAACAAATAACCAAAACCAAACACAACAAGTGACTTCACAAACACAACAATCATTTCAAAATATCCAACAAATATATACCCAACAACAACCAAATTTAGTTAACAACCAGTTAATGCAAATGGCAACACACCAAATGATTATTGATCATATTAACCAACAAAATGAAATCATTTTTGAAAATGAGTTGATAAAAGTATTTGACCATATTAAAAATTCAACAAAAGATATAGAATTGATTAAATACAAATGCAAAGAATTAGTTAGTTCTATATACCTTCAAAATAACCCAAACCTTAATCAGAATAAAGTTGTCAAAATGATTCATGACTATGCCTTTAGTCAAACAACGTCAGAACAGTCTTATTATGATAAGGTTAGAATTAAAAATGAAATAAAGCAAGAAGATTTAATAGATGATCAATTAATAAACGAACAAAAAAAAATTGAGGAAGAACAAAATAAACAGAAAAGTCATGAACAAAATGAAAGTAGTAAAAATGAAAATAATTATTCATTAATTGATGGATGTGATTATCCTTTTGTATACGAAAATCCTTATTTAAATGATAACCAATTAGATAATAAGATTCATGAATTGGACATAATTGACAAATCAGAACATATTTTAATTCTTGAAGCATCTTTACAAAGAAATAAAAACCAAAAGGAATTATGGATTCAACTTGCTATTGAATTAAATTATGGAGAACGAGATGATATTGCAATAAAAGCATTGAAAGAAGCAGAAAAATGTACAGATAATCTTAGTGATGAAATGAAAGAAATGTATTATGAAAATTCTTTATCTATATTATTTAATACTGATAATAAAGAACTTATCTTGTCCAATATTCAAAAAAAGTATCAATTAACTACTATTTTTTTACAAAAAGAATCTATTGAACAAAAAGGATATAAAATCCTTCAAAAACTTGAATCTATTAATAATAATCAATGTTTATATGATAAAGCTATATTGAATTTAATTATTGGAGATGGAGAAGCTGCTGCACATTATTTTGAACAATTCTGGGAAATAAAAGGGAGTATAGAGTGGAATAGAATTGGAGTTGCTTATGAATTATCATTTAAACATCAAGAAGCAATTAATTGTTTTTTGAATGCACTAGAAATTGACCAACAAAATGCACGTATACATAATAATTTAGGATTATCATACCAAGCATTAAATATGTGGACAGAAGCAGTAGAACATTATTGTGAGTCTTTACTCATTGCAGAAGGAAATGACACATGGGACCTTCTATATGTAGCATTACTTATGTGTGGATATGATGACTTAGCTGAGAGATGTAAAGAGGACAACAGAGATTCCATGGTAATATCTGATGTGTTTGATACGATACACATTAATTGAATGAACCAAAATATTTAAATTTAAAAAATGTTCAAATTAAGCAACAACAGAAAAACGAGTTGGGATTGGATCATTAGTACATTTATCTTGAATTGACCTTAAATATGTTTGAGAAACAGGTTCAGGATCCATTTCATCAGTATGGAAATTAGATAATAATTGATAAATGATGTTTACTGACAATGATGGGAAAGTTGTTTCCAAGTCATTTACAGCAATAACATGATGTAATATAAATACATTAGCAATATCAGTAACTACATTCATTTGAGAATATTGATCTTTAATTGTTTGAAATTGTTTATCAGAACTATACATATCCATATATGACATAACATATTTTATTTGAAATCCTTTACTACAACAAATTTTTTCTGGTTGAGTGAATAAAGTATCTAATACATAATAAGCAAGAAAATGATACAATTGTTTAATTGTTAAGGAAATAACTTCTTCTTCAATTCCTTTCTCTTCTATTACATCATAAATATGTTTAATCATTTCCATTATTTTAAAAGCATTAACTTGTTCAATATCATTTGTATTATTTTCAAACACACTTCTATTACTAAATATACATGAATCTATTAAAGGAGTAATATCCTTTCCAACACTTTCAACATATTTTGATATAATAAACTTTCTTGAATCTTCTTCTGTATATTTATTTAACATTTCAATCATTTGTTCATTACTGACAGTTTCTTCAAATACTTTTTTAACTTCTTCTATTTCTTTTGGTTTTTCTTCTTTAACAATTTCTTGTTCTTCATTTTGAATTGGTTGTATCTGAGCTGTTTCAATTACTTCATCTTTCTCTTCAGTTTTTGGTAGTGTCGTTTCTTTAGGTGGTAACTCATCTAAAAACTCTGGTTCTTCATTCTTAACTAACTCATCTCTTTCTTTCATTTGTTTTTGTCTTAATTCTTCTTCTTCTTTTTCTTCTTTAGCTTTCATTTGTTGAATTAATGAAGCATGAATTGGATCTGGTCCTTGATTTGCTGAGTATTCTTCTTCACTATCTAATACAAAACATTCAGTATTTTCAGAATTTCCAGTTGAAACTCCTTGGGTACTTGTAATAGAAATCAGTAACTTAGCTTTTAAAGTTTTTCCTTTTGCTCTCATTTCACATATAACATTTTCTGTTTTCCCATCTAAATCAGCAAACTGAGCTAAATCAATAACACCAGAACAAATCTTTTTTCCATTTATATTTTCTAAAATAAATTGAACTAACTTTTCTTCATAATACCCAGCTTTAGCCTTTTCAAATAAAGTACAATGAAGACTAATAGTAGCACCAGTCACATCTGTTTTTGAGTCTGTTATTTGTATTGGATTAAACTTTCCTTTATTACTTTCTTTTTTACCTCTTCTCCATCTTAGTATTACTTCTTTTGAACTACCAGTAAAATCACAAATCTTATCAACACTAATAACATAGTCTTGTTTACATTTTTTCTTAAACATATTGAAAGCCATTAATAGACAGTGATTAGAATAAAATAATTAGTCCAATCACTTTTGTATGACACGTGTCCTATTTTAACACTTTTTTATTTAGTTAGTGGATTATAGTTTTATTTATTATTTTTTAATAGTTTCTTCTACTTTTCCATTTTTAGAATAATTAAAAAACAAAAATGTTTGGATTGTCTCAAATTATCTTAGCTTTAAAGGAGAAAAGAAAAACCAAAAATCATAAAAAGAAAAACTTAATTGAATATTCTAAATGAAAAGAAGTGAAGCACCAACTGATTCATCTCCTTTTCATCTTCCTGAAACCCAACCAAAAAAAGATAATATAAGTGAAGGTCCAAAAGAAAAAGAAGAAGAAAAAAAAGAAAGAATTAAAAAATTTAAAGTTGCAGTAATATTTTCATATGTTGGAAGAGGTTATTTTGGGTTAATGTATTTAAATAACAATCCTAAAACTATTGAAGGTGAAATAGAAAATGCAATGTATAAAGCTAAATGTATTTCTGAAGATAATAAACATGATTTAAAGAAAGTTGGTTGGTCTCGTTGTGCAAGAACTGATAAAGGTGTTTCAGCAGCAAATAATTTAATTTCATTAAAAATGGGACTTGATGGAAATTACATTGAAAGAATTAATTCTTTTTTACCAGAAACTATTCGTATTCAAGATGTTGTAAAAGTTAGTCATTCATTTAATGCAAAAACTCGAGTCGATTCCCGTACATATGAATATATTTTTCCTTCTTATGCCATTCAAAAAATTGATAGTGAACATCCAGAAATTAATGTAGAATATAATCCACAACAAGAAGATATTGACTATTTTAATTCTGTGATTAGTAATTATGTTAAAACTCATAACTTTCAAAATTATACTTTTAATACGAAAGAAACTAAAGCTGACAGTAAATCTAACAACAGATATATTATTTCTATGTCTGCTCAATTAGTTCAAAGAAATGGACTTAATGTTATTACAGTTTCAATTCATGGACAAAGTTTTATGTTATGGCAAATTAGAAGAATGATTGGATTTGCTATTGTATTAACAAATTTTAGACTTCCAATTGAGCAAATGAATGAAATTATGAAAACATCATTTACATTAATTAATTGGCGTTCAGTTATTCCAACAGCTCCAGCTCATGGACTTTTCCTTGATCAATGTCATTTTGGAAATCATAATGAACGTCTTCAAAGAGACACTTCAAATAGTTCAAAAACAAACATTAATAGTGAAGAAACTCTCAAAAAATGTATGGAATTTAAAGAGAAATATATTTGGACTGATATCATTAATTTTGAAAAAGAAGAACAACCATTTGCTAAATACATGAAAGAAGAAGTCAATTATAATAAAATTTATGATGTGTTAACTGGAAAAGTAACATTAGAATATTATAACTCTATTCATAAATCTTCAATACAAACACTTTCACCTGAAGAAGAACAAGAAGAAAATTAATTTAATTATTAGTAATATACTGTTTCTTTATATAAAAAATAGTATAAAAAAGTATGAAATCAATAACAGCAACTTAATTTAATTAGCATCATTACCAGCATGATTATTCTTTCTCTTTCTTCTTCCATTAATT
>NW_008577362.1:0-4477 GCF_000257125.1 Entamoeba nuttalli P19
ATTAACTTTGATCTTTTTATAATAAGAATACCATTACGTTGGGGTTGGCAAAAATAGAATTAATACTATAAGAGAAGAGCAATGAGAATTTAAAAACAAAAACATTTTTTATCTTAATAACTTTGGTAATGGCTAGTAAAAGAAGAAGTAGGTTGCTTAAAATATTATGATATTTACTACTTTCATTTTTTTATGACATAATATTATTTACTTTTGAGAATTAAGTCCAACATCGAGTTTTGAAGAAACACAAAGTATTTTATTGAGTATTGATTCTCTTTCCATTAATAAGTTTTCTGAATCAGAAAGATATGAATTAATAGAGAGAATAGAATAAGAGAAAAATGACTTAACATTACAAGGAGATAAAACACTATTATTTTGAATAACTCCAATTCCTAATTTTTTATATTGCCATATTGAAATATGATAAATGTTATTTATTAAACAGACTACAAAAACTATTTTAATTTTAGAATTTAGAAGATGTGTTGGCTTATATCCTGTGAACGTTGTAAATACAATAAGAACATTATTGTATAACACTTCATCAATGTTTGTTGTTTGAGTTTTCAAAATTTGATAATAATCTAAGTAATGTATAGTTTGGTATTGACTTTTATATTCAATAACTTCATTACCTTTACTTTTTCCAAGAAGATTTATAAAACTAAAATAACTAGAATTTGGTTCTGTTTTTAATTGAATAAGTTTGTTTATTGTCAAAGTTTCATCAGAAATATAAACAACACCAACACAATAGCATTTATTTAAAGAAATAGAATCCAGTTGATCAATAAGCATTTGGTATTTATTAATATCTAGGTTATAAATTAGAGTATTATTTAAATTAAATAAATCATTAAGAATAACAAAAGCCTGTTGTGATAAATTATATCCTTTTTCTATTTTACTACTTTCATTTTGATGTTGATTGATAATAGAATTATCCAAATTAGTAATATTTTTTATTTCATTTAACAAGTCCATTATTTTCTTTTCTTTAAAGTCAGAGCATTCTTCTGTGTTTTGAAAGAGATTATACTCTGTTTTAAAATAGTCATTCAACGAATATTCTAGTAAATCATTTTCAATGTCATTATCAAAACTAGTTGGTATTTCAGTGTTTGTTTCTTCAAAAGTATCTTTTAAAATATCTTTTTCTTCATAACTTATTAATGAAATGTTTTTATGTTTATCACCAATATCAATTGTATTATTTGGTAAAACAACTTGATGGACTTCAAAAATATTAATTCCAAAAACATTACGAATAACCAAAAATATTGATTTGTCTGAGTTTTGATATAACGAAATAATTTGGTGTATTTTTACAATATGAGTAATAGCCTTTAATGATTTTAAGAAATTAATATCGACTTTTCCACAATCATATTGCGTGAATGTACAAAAAACAATATCATAGGCATATCCTAATTGTAAGTTTTCATTTTTAAGAAAAGGAATATTTTCATAATTTAATGTTATAGTATTAAATAATCGGCTCATTGTTTTATTTGAAATTGAAGTTAAAGCCTTAGAATTAAAAAATAGAATCTTTTGAATCATAAGAATCGATACTATTTGAACTTTGAGTGATTTATCAAAATTACATTTGTCCAATAAAGAAGATATGATATAATCGATTATTCTATTAGTAAATTTAAAACTCTCTTTTGCAATTATTTCAACAATGAGTATTATATTGTCAGTGTATTCATCATTTTCCTTAGTACAATCATTTAATAAACAATTAAATAAATCTTCTTGTTGTTTTATAATGATGTCATCGTTTACTTCATTTAAGTTAAGTTGATTTTCTATCATAATAAAAGTCATACAACATGACCACATTACTTCTTTATGATTACAAAGTGATACAGGTAATTTTGAAGCTAGAATATAACATTCTTGTATCTTTTTAATTTGTATTTCATTTAAACAAAAGTCTAAACTTTGAAGTAAGCTAAAAAGAAAGTGAAGCAAGTCAGTGAGATGAGAATCAAAATGAGGTGAAAGGAAATTGCAAATTTCTTTATTTGAAACGGTAGTACTTACCTCTTCCTTTTCTGATGGATGACTAAGATATGTTGTTATTTTGTTTATTTCATTGTTAAATAACAATATCAACTTGTCAAATGTATTCCAAATAAGTTGAACTATTCCATATTGTTGACAAAAGTAGAAAGGAAGAATGTTATCAACTATCAATAAAAACGATTCAATAGAACTATCAGAAATCATAGATGCAAGACATAAAATTAGTTCTGGTGTGTTGTTTAATAAATGAAAGAAATGGATTATTGGAGGAATACAAAGTCGAGAAATGAATAAGTCTTGAGAGAATTGTAAATTAAATATATGGTCAAAGAAAAGTTCAACTAAATCAAATTTGTGTTGTATTTCTTTTGTTGCTTGAAAAAAAATTAAACACACTTGATACAACATAGTATTTACATTTCGATAATATTTAACAGAGCCATTCAATCCATAAATTGAGAAAGTTTGAGTTAATAAAGAAAAATAGTATTTTAATTCTTTTTCTTCCCAATGTTCTGTGTATGGTTTTAATAAAGATGATTGATAACAAATTATTATAGATGAATTTGAACATTGTTCTTGAATAAGTGATGAGTTAATTGTTAATGAAGGTAAATGATAAGCGAAATTATAAGAGAGAAGAGATTTTATAATCATAACGTTTTTATTCTTTTGTTTTATTTTTGATAATTTTGTTAATATATAATAAACAACATGACCATACATTTCAGCTAAAGTGTCTATTACTCCATTAATATTGTAAAACTCTGATAATCTATATATTAACGACTGTTCACCTAAACCCCATCTTTCAATTACATTATCATAAAATCTAATATATAAAATAATAATACACATAACTAATTGTCTCGTTGTTTGTGCTTGAAATTTCTTAATCATTTCTTGTTGTTTATTTAATATAGTTAAATAATTAAATAAAATATGTTCTGAACTATTAAGGATAACTAGTGAATTATCATATACTTTAGGATAAACAATTGCTATTAATTGTATAATATCATTATTTATTGTTTTTGCTGTTTCATCAGCACCAAAATAAGATATATTTGATTCAATAAATTCCTGAATTTTTGTTATAAAAGATTGTTGAATAAATTCTAATGTAGATTGTTTAAAAGTAGATTTTAATGTTTTAATATCTCTCCAGAATAATATGCTAAAGTACCACTGAAGTGATGGTCTAAGAATATCATGGCATTCTTTAAAATTCCAAGACAGTTGTAAGACAATATTAACTATTCCAATAAATATATGACAAAAATCATCTACTTTAGCTAAATAAGCAAATCTAGTTGAATTAATTAAAAAGAAAGACAGAAATAATTTAATTAATAGAGGGTTTGTTTGTGTTAATACAAATGAGTCATTAAATACCTCTCTTTCAGTAATAGAAATTAATGGAATTAAGGAAGGAAAAATATTTCCTATTAAAATTGATATAAATGGAATGAAACATTGAAAGTAGTCATCTGAAGATAATACAAAATGAATAAATAAACGAATAATAACCAATGACTCATTTTGAAGAATATCAAGAGATTTATTCTTATTAAAGTCATTAGAAAATTCTTGAGAAAATGGTGGTATTTCTAAGTTAATAATTTCTGTATTTAATTCAAATACTTTTAAATTAAATGCATTTGTAAGAAGATTTGCAACTAATTTGTTTTTTCTATGAGATTTATAAATAAATTCAAGTAACAATTCAAATGCAACTTTTCTATATTCCATATTAAAATATGGATTTAATGAATTTACCATAATATTCCCTATTTAAATGAATAAACCAAATTTATTAATAATTTATAATAACAAACAAAATGAAAGGTATTCATAATCTAACACCTTGCAAATATCTTTAATTCGTAAACATATCTTAATTAAAAACAAAAAATTTGGCACAATAAGTTCTTTATAATTAAATAGTCCAATCGTTAAACTAGAATTGAGTTCTTGACAAAATTGAATGAATTTTATTTGGTTTAATAAACAAATATCAGTAATATCTTCAAAACAATTACTCTGAAATAAATTAAAGAATGAAATAACTTTATCTCTTAAATTTTTTTCATAAAGGAATTTATCTAATTTAATTGATTGACTCATACGTTTATAATAAAATATAATGTTTATATTTTTCTTTATTTTTTTTTATAATTAATTTTTCTCATTCAAAATTGTAATTTAAGAATAATTAAATAAGCAGAGTTTAGTAGAATTTATTTCTACTTTTTCTTTATGTGAAGATAAATATTTCCTTTTGTTATTTATTTTTTAATTCATTTTCTAGTAATTTTTTTCTTTCTTCTTATTAAACTTACAAATTTTTCATATTTATGTTTTTTTATTATTTAAAGATCGGTTATATGTCCCTCTAGAAGAAATAGGCGAAGGATTAATAAATATAAGGGACGAA
>NW_008577363.1:0-9772 GCF_000257125.1 Entamoeba nuttalli P19
GCAACAGTAATTACTGTACATTCATTGAAGCTCTCTTCGTTTGACACTTATAAGTCTATTGATATGTCAGAAGAATACCATTACCATGGTAGTTTATTGTCAAGAACATAAAGTGTAAGGTCAAACTAACGAAGAGGTATTATGAAGCATTAACAAATCAATAACACAGTGAAAATCTATAAATAAGAAAGACTGTCTCATCAAAGTGATAATGTTATTGCTTTCATTAACTAAAGAACAACCTTTCAACACAGATGACAAAATGTATGGATAGTATTTAAAAAAAATGGTATTTGTATCAGAACAATCCTCTAATGAAGAAACCAATTTATTAATTCTTATATTGAGAAACATATAACTATAAATAAGATAAAGAAGTATCTAAATAAAAATTATTTATTTATCATTTTAAGTTTTTCTTTTTTCTATAAAAAAATCAAAAAAATACTGAAAAGGGTGTTTCAAAACTTGATTAACTATGTCAAACATTCGATTTGATTTTATCAATGAAAATAAAGAAGCACGTCAAAAAGAAAGATCACAGTTGAGGACATCAAGGAGGGTGCAGTCTTTAGCAAAAAGGAGAACAGAATATCAATCACAAGTTCAAGAAGAGTCAAAAATGGAAGAAGGTGATGAGGATGATTTTTTGGTTCGTGGAACAGGGAAATTACAACGTCAGAAACAAACAATAGAATCACCAAGTGCACGTCGGCAACATACTAGATCTATTTCTTATTTTGCTAATTCTTTGGTTGAATCACAAAACATTCCAGAAAGAGTGAAAGAGTTATTAGAACAACTTTTTCAGGGGATAAAATTAAATGGATATACAAGTTACAAAGTTATTGAATCAACAGGAATTATTCCAGTTCTTGTTAATTTCATTAACCATCCAAATTCATCAATTTCTGCACTTTCTCTTGAGATAATCAATCTACTTCTACTTGAGTCCTCAGATTTTGTCACTGGATTTATTAATGAAAAGATAGTCTATGCCCTTTCACATAAAATAGAAACGGCACCAACTGAATTAAGAATTACAATAGTTACACTAATTGGAAATATCGCTGGTGATCGTGCAGAAACAAGAGATTATCTCCTTGGAGAAAATGTTGTAAACTTGATTCAAAAATTAGTTAGTATGTATAATAATGTAACACCAATGAAAGAAAGATTAATGTTTTTGATTTCAAATTTATGTCGAAGTCAACCATTCGTAGATTTAGAGAAAGTACAAATGTTACTTCCTTACATTTTTTCTTCAATCAAACAAAAGACATTTGATAAAATTATGGCTGATGCACTTTGGGGATTTTCTTTTATAGTCTCTAACCCACAAAATATTTGTAAATTTCAGGATTTTGAACTCTTAGAAACTATTCTTTCATGTTTGTCAACTACAAATAACGATATTATTGGTGCTATATTAGCTGTATTAGTTAGTTATATTGACAATGATATTTCTTGTGCGAACTGGTTAATTGAACATAATGTAATAAATCATTTAAATACCATTATCCATTCACAATGTAATAGTAAAACAAAAGTTCATGCAGCTTTTGTATTATCTGAGCTAGTTCTTATACCAAATACAAAAGTAGTACCAACATTAATATCAAATGTTTTTGTTGACTTACCACCTTTAATTAGTAGTAACTATAATGATTTTGAATTTAAAAAAGAAATTGGATGGCTTGTAACAAATTGTATTCTATCAATTAAATCACCAAAAGATTTACTTACATTATTATCTATTAAAGACTTTTATTTAATGTTCATGCTATTCTTTGATGATGACAATACAAAATTTATTACTCAACTTCTTAGTTGTGTGTTTGTTCTTTCTGAATTTGATCAGAAAACAAATTTTTGTCATCATATTATTGATAATTTACAAGAAAGAAATCTTGACAATATTCTTTCTTCGTTTGAACTCTCTAAATTCTCTTCAAATTCTTTAGTTCTTGAACAACTAAATAAAATTAAAAAATCAATGAAGTATGTAACATCTTCATTATTTTAATTCATTCATAAATTGGTTTTAAAAAATATCAATAACGTTATTATTGAAAAATTAATCAAAATTGACTTCTTCGTTGATTATATTTGATTTGTCTTGTAAAATATGAATTTATTATTAAAGCTCTGAAGTGAAATTTTGTACTAATGCTGGGTTATGTCCTGTTTTCTTAAAAAATACACTTTTATTTCCGCTTGAAGTAGTAGAAACTCGTGGCTTTGTTATTGGTATTTGTTGTTTATCTCCAACTGTACTTCTTGATCCTAGTACCCATTTAGAAGCTCTGTTATTAGCTACATTAATAGATGACATGACATTATTTTCTTCAGTATCTTTACTTTCTTTTAAAGCAGTACTTTCTGCCTTTACTTCTTCATTATCTCTTATTATATCATTTGTACCTTCAATTTTAAACTCTTCTTTGGTACAACCTTTTGCCTCAGACATTTCAAAATTTTCATTCTTCTTTTCTTTTTCCTTCACTAATTTCTTCGAACTAGAAACTTTGCTTAATCGTCTGTCGTCAGGATGATTTAAAGAATATTCATTAAAACACACTTTACAAACACGTTCTAAAACAGTACTCTGAGGTGTTATTGGAATTCTTCCTTTACTACATTCTCCACAAATACATTTACCACACTTTCTACAATGATGTCTTCTATTAACAAAAGTAAATTTAACTTTACATAATGCACATTCAGGTGAGTCACTATCAGGAACAAAAACAGGACGAATAAATTCATCTTGACCCTTATCTCCTATTGTTTCTTTAGCATTTTTTATTTGTTCACTAATATTTTTAAACCATAATTCTTTTTCTTCTTTACTTTTAGCAAATACAACAAAACTACGTTCTGAATTCATTATCTGAAATGCATTTTGAATTTTGTCTGTGTCTTTATTATCTTTAATAATTGTTGATTTCATTTTAAATACTTCACTAATTTGTACAGAATGTTCATTTCCTTCTCCATATATAAGAATATCATTAAATAATACAAAATATCTCTCCTTGTTTGCTTTACGACATACTTTTGTTAATTCACCTTCTTGCACAAAAAATCTATGAGCTTGAACAATATCTTTCTCATATTTTTCTCCTTTTTTAGCAACGCTTTCATTAAAAGCAGAGTAATTTGTTAAAACCTTCTTCATTCTAAATAATGCTAATCTTCGTTCTGATTCTTTAATAGACTCATTTACATCCTTAGTTACTTCTTCCATTTTAGTTAATGTTTCATTAAGAATATCATAATCTTTGTGGTCTTTTGGAGTATTTTTTTGAAGCTCTTTTAATAATAATACATATCTAGGTAGTCTTTGAACTGGCATAATTAAAAATGAACGTAAGTCATGTTTAATATCCCCAGGTAAACTTTCTCTACATTGTTCAAGTAATTCATTCATAGCTTTATTATCTTCCCAGTCAGCAATAATATTAAATGCTTTTTCATTATAACTAACGAATTGTTTATATGCTTTTAAGAAAGGGACTATTGTCTTAAACTTAACTACAATAACGTCTTCTAAATCTTCATTTTCATCCTCAGTCATTAATGTTTTCTTAAGTTGTTCATTTACTGCAATAATTTGATCAAAGTCTCTAAAAACATCATCAACCTCTTCTTGTTTTGCTATTTTTGATTGCTTAAGCACTTCGTGATAATACTTCTCACAATCTTCCAAAGACTTGACATAACTAACTTCTGTAGTTAAAATTTCTTGTGCTACACGTTGTCGTTTAGTTAGTGGCTTTTTGCTTTCTTTAGTGATTCCTTCCATTGAAATTAATTTAAGTTCTCTTTGTTCGACTTTATTCTTTTTATTTCAAAAAGTATTGAGTTGAAAAAGGAGTATAAAAAAGAAATTTTGTTTTTATTCATTTCTTTCGTTTTAATAAAAGGAAAAAAAGCATTAATTCATAAACAGGAGAAGAATTATTTAAGAATGATTAAATTCATTTAATAAAATAATATACAAATACCAATGTTTAAAATATTACTTCTTATGCACCCTTCTTTGATAATCGATATACATTCTTTTATACGTTTCAATACTTATTTTACCTTCTACAAGGAGTTGGTCAATATCTTCTAATGATAAAGTACTAACATCAGGTAATGGTTCATTTTTATTGACTTGTTGTTGTTTAAGTTTTTGAGCAATTTGACTAAATTCTTGTTGACTTGTAGTAGAACGAAGTGTTTGATGTAGTGAAGGATCAACTTGAGGCAATAGTTGATGATTATAGTCAAAATGGAAAGCAGAATTAGGATGTGGTTGTATTCCATTTGGTTTTGGTAATAGACGAAATTGGTTATACCCATATTGATATAAATTATTCATTTGATAATAATCTATTGGGTGTTGACAAAAAGGAGAAGTATTATATCCGTATGGTGTATAGAAAGGTGGGCATTGTTGTGAATAGAAAGGAGAACGTTGATATGAATTTAGAGGGAAAGGAGGTTGAGAGTTAGTGAAGTTTCTTTCTTTCCATTGACTAGTCCTGTCATAAGAAGGTCCTTGTTTTAGTTGTTGAATTTGTTGTTTAAGAGTAGATTGAATTTCTGAAAGGTTTTCCTTTCTTTTCTTGAGAGGAGGATAATTTGAAAAGTCAAGTTGAAGACAAACCAAAACGTCTAAACTGTTTGAAGAGTCATTCCATCGTTGTAATAAAGGATGAATAATAGTTCTATCATCCATAGCATAAGGATGTTGAGGAACAATAACCATATCAGGAGAAGGGTCAGTAAAGAAGAAAGGAGGTTTCATAGGATAATCATAAGGAAACATTATCATGATAGGAATATTATAATTAGCACCCAAGTATTGAATTGGAATTGTTCCAACTAATGTTGCATATTGTAAATAATTAAGAGGATGAGGTAAAACTGTTGGTGACATAGGAAATGCTTTTTGAATTGCTTGTATTTCTATTTCTATTCGTTTAAAGTATATATACATTGGTTTTATAGACAAAAAAATTTGTTCAAGAGTCGGGACATTCATTATTATTCACTTTTCTAAATTCTTTAGCTTTTCCTTTTTTAAGTTTCTTTGTTTATGAAGTTAATCAATTTCTTCTTTCTATTTTGGATTTTTTATTTTTTGTTTTTATTTAAAATAATTATTTTTTTTTAAATAATTTATCATAGAGAAGTTCGGGATAAATTTATTTTTATTTGGTGAAGATCCAACAATAGACTTTCCTCAGCACCAGAAGATTTTGGAAATAAGTAGAAAAGTTAAATTATTAAAAATCAAAAAGGAAAATTCCTCATTTATTTTAACAAGTAAATAAAACATAACATTATTTTATTTTGAGAGAAAAAATGTTATTACATGAAAAAGGAAAAAGGTTTTAAAAAAAAAAAAATGAAGAAGACAAAACTAAAAAATAGAATAAAACAAAGATGTCAAGGGCTGATGCATTATTTCAAATACTTAATGGACTTGGACCACGAGTAGAACAACAATTATTTTTTATTTTAGATTTTCAAATAAGTTATAAAACAGATATTTGTACAGTTCCAGTAGAAATTTGTATTAAACCAACGTTATTAAATGGAACAGTTAATATTGAATGTTTTCAAACGATTATTAATCAACCAATTCCAATTCAACATTTTCTTAATTCTAAACATTATACAGATTTTGAACATGGAATTTCACAAGAAAATAATCCAGTTCCACAAACTGATTTTGATTTTTTATGGAAAAAAATTAATTCATTTATTAAATCAAATATGTCAAAATATAGTGATTCTTCAATGTTACCAATTGTTATTTGTACACCATTTATATCAAGTGTTCAATGTGTTGAATTTTTAGCTTCTCAAGCTAAAGTTTCTGATTTAAGAAGAAGTGTTTTTAATACGATGTTTTCAGTTGATGATTTTGTTGAATGTGTTAATAGATTTAAAGAAATTATTCCAAATACTAATGCAATTTATAATTTCTATAAACCTTTAGTTTGTTGGACTTGTAATAATGATTTTAAATGTGACTTTCATAAATCAAATGGAACTAGAACTTTTTGTTGTTCTAAAACAAATTCGGAATATTTGGCTTCTACACTTTGTGATTTGTACAAAACAATTAAATCAAAAATATTTGTTGCATCAATTCCTCCTCAAGTCCAATCAATGGTTCCTCAACAACAATTATATTATTGATCAATTTTATCCTTTTTTATTTTTAGTTTATTTGTGTTTTTGTTTTTTGTTTTAATTCTTATAAAATTGTTTAAAATTCTTAATTTGAAAAATTTTCATTTTTATTTAATAAATTCAATTATTTCTTTTAATCCATTGTTTTTTTTTAAAATCAAAACTTATTAAAACATAAACTTATAGAATTTATATTTAATATATTTTATTTTACTATTCAAACTATTTTTAATTGAAGAAAAAAAAAAGATTTATCGTTATATAACTAATTGATTTTATCAAATAAATATAAATTTTAATACTTTTATAATAGTATTAATACATCTTTTTTTTTTAATTATTCAATTTTTACAAATTGTTCTTACTTAAAATAAAATATTATAAATTAAATTGTTAGAAGTATTGTTTTTTACTTAATTTTTAATTTTTAATTTATCAATGTTATTTTCATAAAACATTTTATTATTCATTTATTTGTTATTATCACTTTCATTCTTTTATTTCTTAACAACTTATCTTTATCCTTTTTATCTTATTTTCCATATCTCATTAAAATAAATTTCATTTATTTTGGATTAGTCAGTATATTTATTATTCAAAAATTGATTCTTGATAAAAATGTTTCAATATTAATTTAATTTTTAGTCCATTATGAAATAGTCATATTGGTAATTGAGTGTCTTGTTTACAAAAATTATTTTGAACTTTAAATTTTAAATTTGAACAACAAGGCGATAGTTGGTGAAGTACTCAAGATGAAATATAAACTATTTAAATGAAACTTTAATAGTTAAAGAAGGTTAGTAGATTATTTTAAAAATTCTGGAAAAAAATCTCAAATAATTAATCAAATGAGTAATAACATTGAAGCTGAACAATTTGTACAACAATCACTAGCTCTTCCTGATGGTTGTGAAGATCCATTACATCCATTTCATGACATTTACATTTATTTAAAAAAAAACGAAGAATGTAGAAATGCATGTTCTCAACAATGTCTTATTTTACCACAGACTCAAACTGAACCACGTTTACCAATAAATAGAATTCCTGATCCCGGAGCAAATTTCAGAATAGTTCCAGAATTTCTCTTTCTTTATAAAGACAGATTTATATCTCATCGTAATGAGATTCAGTCAATCATTTCAAAATTACCATCTTCAACTTATCCATTTCCATCATTTGATGAATATAATAAATTAATCAAACAATCTCCGAAAGTTGAATATCTCTCATCTTTTCAGAACACACAAATTATTGAATTACTTAATTATTCAAGAATTATTTGTAAATCAAAAATATCATATCCTCATGTGTTTTTAGAATGGCTCTATGGCCTTTTATTATTTCTTCAATCTCCTTTTGAACCAGAAGTCTCTGCTACTCTTAATGATATTTTAAAATATCTTTGTCGTGCAAAACATGCAATTCTAGACCCATATGATAGTGTATTACCATCATATAATGTTATTATTGCAATTATTGGAATATATTATGGGGAGGCATCAGAAGATGATATTCTTTAATTTGATTTATGTTAGTCTTTTTTCTTAAAATCTGACAATTTTCATATTAATATATTTTTAGAACATAGTTTCTAGAATTTTCTGTTACTATAAAAAGAAGAACTTAAAAATCATAACTACACAATGCCTCACGAATCAATAATACTCGGAAAAAACCATGAAGAGTTTCTTAAAAGTCTTGGGTTTTACCAAAAAATTAAAACAGATAATCATTGTGTTTTTAGAACACCAAATGATAAAGTTATTATTGATCATATTGTTAGTCCAAATGATGATACAAGAAATGTTCTTCGTATGTTTTTTATTAACTTTATTAAATTATTAAAAGTAAATAATAAACCAATGGAAGAAATTGCATCATTAATTCCAATTCAAGAATTAAATTCTAATGGTAAACCAGAAATTGTAGTTGCAGGAGAGAAATTAGAATTTGATCAAGATTGGCATAGTCAATTACCATCTGACCAAATAAATCGTTGGTGGTTAATTTTTGATTTTGCTTTTAATCTTTCAAAGAAAATTTAATGGTTTTATCTAATAAAAAATAAACCATTCATTGTTTGTACACTTATTATTTGTTGGTTTTTTTATTTTTAACTCGTTTTTATTTTCTTCAAAAATATATTAAATTCTTTGTTTTGAGTGAAAGAAAAAGAAGAAAATTATAATAATATTCTTCTTTGAAAAATTTGTATGAAAACTATTTTCTTACTTCAATATTTTAAACTTAAACTTTTTATTACATTTTTATAAATTTCATGAACAAATCAAAACAATTAGACTCATATTCAATACTCATAATTTGTAAATATTTTAAAACACCTGAAGATTTTATTAACATTATTTGTGTTTGTAAAAAATTTAATGAAACATTAAAAAAACTTAGATTTAATCCAATTTCTATAATAACTAAAAAATTATTCCCTTTAATTCAAACACAATATTTATATTTTCCAACAGATGAAAGAATACCAACAATTGAATTTTATTGTTATGACTGTAAAATAACTTTCTCTAGATTCTTCTTTACTTCTAATAAACAAAAAACTAAATTTAAATGTGTTGAATATACACTAAATGATCGTATGAAATTTGGTAATAAAATTCCTAAATTGATTAAGTCCCTTGGCAAAGGGTTGTTTGCTGATTCAAATTTTGAAAAAATTATCCCTTCTTCCCCTCCTCATTGTTCTGTCTGTAATAAACTACATAACATTGTTCCAAATTCTGGTATTAATGAAAATCCTCAATTAAATCATTCAAGGAGTAAAAATATCTTATTAAATCTCCAACTTGACTTTCTTGAAGATAACATCAATGAATTAACAGACCAACAAAAAGAAGAAAACAAAAAGTTCTTACAAATACCGAATTACATCCAAAGCATTGGTTCTGAATGTTTTTTAAATTGTTCTTCATTAACATTTATTAAACTGTCAAATACAATCACAGAGTTAGGAAACGGTGCATTCAAAAATTGTGCTAAAGTTAGTCATCTTATATTGTCAACAAATATTACTTCTTTACCACCAACGTTATGTTATGGATGTCATTCTCTCTCTCAAATATCTTTTCCCCCTTATTTAGTTTCAATAGGTGATAACGCTTTTGCTCAATGCACTAATTTAGTATCACTACAATTACCTCAAACAATAACATCAATTGGTTCTTTTGCTTTCTGTGGCTGTTCTTCTCTTCGTTCAGTTAATATTCCAAGTATTAATAAAATAAATCCATACACATTTAGTGAATGTTTTTCTCTTTATCAAATAAGCATTCCATCCACAGTAACTGCAATTGATACTTGTGCTTTTAAGAAATGCACCTCATTAACACAAATCGGTTTGTGTTCTTCTCTTGTAAAATTTGGGGACAGTTGTTTTTATCAGTGTCATTATCGTTTGTTTAAGGATTATATTCTTCCTGAACGATGTTTTATAAATTATAATTAAGTAGTTGTTTCTATCTCTTTATCTAAATGTTTAACAAAAAAGTAAATTCAAAAATATAAATGACTGTCAATTACCAGCTTTTAGAACAGAAACCTA
>NW_008577364.1:0-1963 GCF_000257125.1 Entamoeba nuttalli P19
GATTCCAACGTTATCTCTAAAAAAGACAGAAATAAGTAATGACCCCAAAAAATTTGCTCATTTATCATTTAGTGAAGAGTTTCATAACAATGTCCACGAAGAAAAAATCACGGTTGAAATTGATTTGTACTTTGGTGAAAAAATCAATCACGAATCTTCGACAGGTGAAACCATTAGTAATCTAATCAAGTTTTGCGAAGCAAAATATGATTTACCAAAAGACGAAATGGTTATGACATACAAAGAAAATTTTTTATTACCGTGTTTATCATTGGCTGATATTCCTGATCTCCTTAATGACAAACACCCAGTAATCATAGCAATGAAAGACCCCCATTGTAAAAATTGATGTCTTTTTAAATTTTTGCATGGAATATAATTTATATAAAAAAGAAAAACATTCACAAAATTTAATCTTTGATTACTTTTTAGTTATATTTTAAAAACCTGAGTTAATGAGTATAGACCTTGCAGTTAATATTTGTGTTGTTGGTGAACCTGACGTAGGAAAAACTACTTTTGTTAGAGTAATTAAAGAAGGGATCTTTTATGAAGATTATATTTCCACTGATATCAAAACATACTACGAATATGAAAGGACAATTAATAACATTCGGTTTCATGGAAATATAATTGATTTTTCAGGACATGAATTGATTGATGGAAATAAAACTTATTTTCCTCCTTTTTTGGATGGAAAAATTCATATTGCTGCTGGGTCTGCCTCAGACCAATCAAGTATCAAATATGCTATCATGTTACTTCAACAGTCAATAGAAGAAAAAGCTGAAGGACTTAAAATTTGTTTAATCCTTAAAACTGATTTGACAAAGACATATGATTTAACTGAAGTTAAACAATTCATTAATGAACATAACGGAATGTTAATCCAATTAGACTGTCATGACATTTCATCAGTAAACAAATCATTCACACAAATACTGACTAAGTACAGTCAGGTAATGAGTCTTTTTGAAAAAAAGGATTTACCAAGCATGAAAATAGGTGGTAAAAGTAAAGGCAAAAGAAAGGATCAAAAAAGAAAAAATAAAAAAAAAGGTAAAGGTGGTTGTTTTTTGTGCTAGTAGAAGATATATTTATTTCTTTTAAAAGGATTTTTGAAAATATGTAAGTTTTACTTGGTTTATAAAAGGTTAGTTTAAAAGTTTTATAGAAAATCAACGTAATCAATAAGTTGATCAAACTGTGTTGGGGTTGTAAGCTAAAAAGTATTTCTGGTAAAGATAGAATTATGTCAATTTATTTTAATAGTAATAAATTTTGTATTGAATTAGAAATTAGAATAAACTGATTTAATGAAAATAAATAACAGTCCCAATTCAACCTAACTCTATTAAGCTACTATTTAAGATTTTTTCTAACACAACAACATTTATTTTTAAAATAAGATAATCTTTGAAGTAGAATAGCCAATCAAAGAATTAACTATTTCTTTTTACTGTTAATATATTACAAAAAGTATAAAAATAATATCTAATTCATTAGAAATAAGAGTTGAGAATTTGATGTATTTCATAGGATGATAGAGATATAGTATTGATTCATGCAAGTCTAATCAATTAACCAATAAGTTGTGTCATTGTATAACTAAAAATAGAAAACTAACAATAATGTGAAAAAGGTAGAATCTACTGGTTTAAATAAATGTGAAAATCAAATACAGTTATATGAGTGGAATCACAAAAAGACTGTAAAACACTCTAATTACAACATTCAAAAAAATTATAATTAACAAAAGTGATAGCTAAAAAAATGTAAAAATGTAATTAAAGAAGATAGGATGAAAGACAAGTTTAGTATAACAACTCTTCATTTAAATAATTTTAGAGAAATATAAAATGACTATAATCAAGTAACGTCTAAAACACTTTCATTACAGTTTAATGAGAATAAATTATGAGAAATAAAATATATAAGGAGAAATTAAAAAATAAAATGTAAG
>NW_008577365.1:0-2417 GCF_000257125.1 Entamoeba nuttalli P19
TTCTTTCTACTTTCTTTCTCTTTGTTTTTGAATTAATTCTTTCTTATAATTATTATATTGAATATTGATATTTTCTTTTATTTCTTTTTCTTTATTGTAATAGATTAAATAATATACTTTATTCTGTTTATTTAAAAACATAAATTCCTTTAACTCATTTCGTATTTTGAAAATCAGATAAAAAAAATTTATCATTGAAGACATTCAACAAATACAATTGAAATGTATATTCTTATCAGAATATTTGATTTGAATAAATTAATTCAAATGAATTAAAAGTAAAAAGTAGTTTAATTGATTAAAATAATTAAAACAAGAAAAGCATTTAATTTAAAATTTAATTAAAACTCTTTTACCCATCCAACAAAATATGCTTCAGTACTTAAATATCCTAAATTGGGATCAAAGATGTATTTAATATATGTTTGGAATCCTAAAATGTTATACCCAAAAGTAAATACACCAACATCTTCTTTATATTTTTCATCTTCCATTTGATCTTCTGCTTTTTCTCCCATTTCAACTTGCTCACGTTTTCTTGCAACAAAAGTAAGTGGTTTTTGTAATTCACTACATGACAATTGAAGATAAATTACATCTACAAATACCATAACCCACAATCCATGAATTTTATGTCCTAACTCATTTGTTGGATTAAATGTCATTGAAAGAACAATAGAAATAACAACATTACACATTAAAATAATTAAATAAATTGTATGGACTAAATTGGCTAATTTAGTAAATAACAATGGTCGTTTATGTTCCGTAATTAATGTAAATATTGGATGTGTTCTAAATGCTAGAATTCCAAGAATCATATAAACAAAATAAAGTGCAATTGCAATTGATGCAAATATAAGTTCTGCTTTTACCATTTTTTTACCATTTTCATGTTCAGTAACACTTAATGCAATACATGCTATAACAAGTCCTAATGTTAAACTTATAGTTTGAATAATATGATGTACAATGAAATGTACCATTATTTTTTTATTTCTTTTAATTAGTTGAAATGCTCGATTAGGTGATGCTGCAATAGTTTCATATGTTTCATCTGAAAGAAGACGATTTGTGTCTTTGAACATGGTTTAATCTGACTTTTCTATTTAATCTGCTTTTTCTTTTTGTTTTCTTTTTTTCAAAAATGCTGTGAAGATTCAACTATCAAATCCTTTAACCAAGTATTTAATTCATCTTAAAATAAAGCCATTCCCATTCAACCAATAACACCTATCATCTACTCATTTAAAATACCATAAAGTAAACATTAATATGACATTATCAATACCTCATAATACATTCTTCTATTAGAGCAAGAAGATTCCAAATAAATGAGAATGTCAATATTTCAAATGGTGTTGAAATTAATACTTATTAATACACAAAATGACTTAATGTATGAATTTCATAAAGAACAATGTAAATGAAATAACGTATCTTATGTATTGGAGTCAAAGGGTTGTTAGAATTGGAAACTACAAAACAAACATAACCAAATACAAAACAGAAAGTGTAACAAAAGAGAGAACAATAATCCAAACAATAAATATGCTGTAAATATTAGATTTCAAACACAAAAAGAAAATAAAAATGAACCAAAACATATAAATGATGTTGATAATTATAGCAATGAATTTATATGAAATGCCAATGAATCTAATAGTTATTTCAATTGAATAGTATTGAAATTATGTATTGTTTGAATTATTCTTGGAATATTCAAAATTAATGTAATTTTACAATTGTTGTATTAACTCTTCAAATAAACAATGAGCATAGCAATAAATAATTTAATTGTGACAACGATAACAAATTGATATGAAATTGACATAATTTTTATGAATGAAATATAAAAATAGATAACACATAATATTTAAAAGAACTAAAATTTAGAAATACACAACAAAAGAAGAATGAGCATTACTCCAGAAGAAACAACAAAAAGAACCCAAAAACTAGAGACTATAAGAAATTCCATGAAAATTAAGATAGAAGAAATAATGAAAAGTACCAAAGAATACAATGAAAATTATGAGAAAATGTTACAAGAAGAGACAGTTGATGTATCCAATGAAAATACAATGTCTAAAAGTAAAAGAATTGAAGATGTTCATTCAAGAAAGGAGGAATTAACTAGAACAAATGTAGTAATAATAAAGCAAATAGAAGAAGGGATTGAAATATTGAATCAAATGAAAGAGATTTATGAAAAAATGAATTTTAATGGGTATGAAGATAAACAAATACTCAAAGAACAAATACCTGTCTTTAATGAAGGGATAGAACCAGAAGAAAAACGAGTTAATGAAATGACGTGTCTAACTACAAAGGAAGAAATTCTAGTAGAAATAAATGAAAAAGAGTTGCTTTCATCAAGGCAAATTGAACAAATAGAAGAATGGACAAATAGAAAA
>NW_008577366.1:0-1983 GCF_000257125.1 Entamoeba nuttalli P19
AATAATAATAAAGAAAATGTTTATTTGTAAGAAATGATGAATATTAAACATTGAAAGAATAATCCAACATTAAAGAAACATTTTCATAATAACATTTAAGTGAATTATCAATCATACAAATAATTTATATAAATACTAAATATAGTACAAAAGTATTTTTGTTATTCATAATTGACTTGTTTAACAAAAATTCGATTTGTTAGATTTGAAACAGTGAACTAAGAAAATCAGATGAGTTATCAATTAGTCAAGATTTATAACGTTGTATGCATGTACTGATACTCAACAACTCGGAGTTAATCCGAGAAAATGTAACAATATTGCACGTGAATATACTGATAAAATTAGAAAAATCAAACAATTAATTTGACTCACCATATGTTTATTTGTCTTAAATGTAATAAATCAGACAAGATGAGTAAGTCTATTGATGACACAGAAATATTTATTGAAGAAGAAAACAAGAGAAAAACAGAAATTGATTTTGTGATGATAACAATGAAAAATCAACAAAATGAATACATCAAATACATTTTGATACGTTGGTTTGGTGAAATTGAATGGAATGTTTATAAAACAATAGATGAAATTGCTGAACACTTTAAAGAATTTGATAAAAACAAATAAAAAGCGTTTCAATGGATGTGAACAAGATCTTCCAACCAGTCTGTGAACATTTTGAAAAATTTACTAAGAAAGAACTTGCTGAACAAGTTTGTAGCTTTAATATGATTTTTTAGTTTTATTTTAATTTTATTTTTTAATAAATTTCAAATAAGATTCGAAAATGACACATCAGATGTACCATACAACCATAATACGTATAAGCTTTAATCAAAAGTTATTTTCTAATTGTGATGTTGTTTAGTGAGATAATTCATCATTCAAGACAAATTGGTTATTATTTATTAATGTTGATTATCCATTAAAAACTATTAGGAAGCATTAATTATCAAGGAGTATTAATTGTTAATAAATATGAATATTTCATATGATTAATAATTATTTAGTATGATGAGAGTGTTATTAATTAATATGATACATTATATTTAATAAGGATAGATTTGATGTGAATATAAGGGGTGTTATCAAAAAAGGGAATGTTTAAATTGTGGTGAAGATAAAGAAGATGAGGCATAGTCATAGTGTTATTGGTATATTCTTCTTATAATAACATTATAAAAAATGAAGAATTTTAATGTTCATTTAATTCAAATTCAAAGTCAAAAAATAACTTAAATGAAGAACCAATTAAGCAGAACATGTTTGAAAACACGATATTTCAAATGAAATAAAACGTGTTGAAGAAATTGAGTCATCCACTTCTAAACATGAAGAAAATCCTAATCATAAGTAAATCAAACATATGTGATTTTTACTAATAATTATCAAACACGAATAATAAATCACAGATACCACATAAAACATTAAAATTATCCAAACATTGAAACAATTAGTTATATTCTGATTATGATGTTGTGTTTTGTTAGAAAACAAGATACATAATACTGTAATATTACTAATTGTTAATATTTAAATGATTTGATAACAATGATAATAAAAGAATAGATATGAAGATAGTAGTAATAGTTGATAGAATATAAGTATAAAAGATAATATGTTTATTAACAATGAAAAGGATTTTTTGTTAATGATGATTGTACAATTGAAAATATTCATAAGAATATAAAGTTATAATCATCTTAAAACAAGAAAATAAAGAAGAAATATAATATTCATTAAAAACAATTAAAATATCAAAATACTTAAAGATATTTAAAATAAGTTATTCTATATTAAATAAAGGGAGCAAATTAATTTGTACCTTTATGTTAGAGATGTATTTTCTTCAAAAAAGTTCTGCAAAGTTTAAGTATGTAAGAAGATACATCTATTTTGTATCTATTTCCTTACTACAAGTTTTCTTTGATTATTTGAGTATAAAAACAACAATTCTTCAATTGAAATGGTGCAATTTCATTA
>NW_008577367.1:0-416 GCF_000257125.1 Entamoeba nuttalli P19
GTGTCAAGTTTCATTTGTTCAGATAATTCAGGAACAAGTCCTTCATAACCATATTTTAAACCATAAATTTGTTTAACTCCATACCTATTTTGAAGGTTCATAACTAATCCTCTAATAACATTATTTAGTCCAGGACATAATCCTCCACATGTTACTATTCCAACTTTGGTTCTTTCTGGAATGAAGAATATTTTTTCCATTGGTCCTGCTAACTCAGCTTCACATTCATTAACAGGTATTCCATCAATTTTAATAGCAGACATAGACATTTTCATTCCATCTACAAAAGGCTCAGGTGATGCATATGTATTTTCATATTTACATTCTCCTAATGAAGTAATTTCTAATGATGGAAGTGGTTCTTCTGGTTTTTTAGCAATAAGTAAATCATTTCTTTGATGGACATGTCTTCTTTC
>NW_008577368.1:0-4388 GCF_000257125.1 Entamoeba nuttalli P19
TACTTAATTAATTACTTTTTATTTTATTACCTTTTGTATCAAATGAATTTCACTTAAATGATTATTGATATTGTAATATAACATTAACTTTCTTTAATTTAAAAAAAAGTTTGTTAATTTAATTTACCTTTATTTTTTTTTCTCTTTTCTACGTATATTTTGTCTCTTTTTTCATTCTTACATAACTACCTTAATAATTCTTTTTCAATAATATTAATATTCAACTAACAATGAATATAATTTACTATGTATTTTAATTATTTTTATGACTTTTTTAGAGATTGTATAAAGTATAAGAAAAACAAACAATGATTGTAAAAAAAGAATAAACAAACAACACATCTTTCAAACGTAAATGATAAAAATACAACAATTACAGTCACAGTAAGAACTACTATGTAACCCTCATAATAATTAACTAAAAATGATAAGAATTATTTCTCTCATTAATTCAATCAACTTTATATTGATATAAACTACTTTAACAATAATTTAATTGACATAAATACCTATTATCAAATTGAAATAAAAGTCATAATAAAATACAAAAAAAAGATATAAACAATATCAAAAAACAAACAAATGAATAAAAAGAAATAATAGAAGTAATAAAAGATATTTCTATTGAAAAATTCTAAGAATGAAGAAAGTACTTAATAAGATGATTAGTACTATTCACTTATAAATGTATTACAATTAAGTGAAAAAACAACATAAATAATGTGTTTGATTGGTTCGTAAATAAAGTTGAAATTAAAATAAAATAGAAAAACACAGTATAAAGAAATAATCACCATAACATTAATAATAAATTGAGGATATTACAAGTAAGTTTCAATCAAACAATATGAATACTTATGGTTAAAACATAACATAAGTAATATTTTACATCTTCAACTTCATTAATATCATGTTGACATTATGATAAAACAATGATAAATATGAACTTTATAATTGAAAAAGAGGATTGTCAATCACTGAAAAAACCAATTGTCAATATCCATAAATTCTAGTTAAGAATACATTTATTAAAAAAAAGAAAATCAAAAAATAAAAAAGGTGAAATATAAACTATTAAAATGGTAAATAACAATACTATTAATTTTAAAGAAAAAATAAACACAGACTCATAACACATAAAAAATAATAAATTAACTTATAAATTATTATTATATATAAAGAAATAAACTTCAAAAAATAACATCATTGAATGAAAACCATACTTGACAGTCACTTCTTCGATGAAACTGAAAAATTTTTTGAAGCGATAGAGCCTTATCTTATTTCTCTTGAAAACAAAAAGAAACCACAACCTGCAACAATAGAAGGAGATACTTATAAAAGAATTGATAACAAAAGAAAAGAATTCGATGAAATAATAAAAGAAATAAAACAAACAACAGAATTTATCGCATTTTGTGATTACCTTAGTGACAAATTAAAGTGGTATGTTGAAAATCAATTGAAGAGAGCTAAAGAAGTAAAAGAAGATATTATGGATGATATTGAAACCTCATCTACTAAAGACAAAACAGTTAACTCTAAAGAGCTTTTAAAATTATGTCCCAATACTGATCTCAATAATATAATTCCATGGAAAACTAAATCAAATACTCAAACAAAAACAAAGAAAACAAAAAAAACAAAGAAAACAAAAAAAAATAATAAAGTTATTGATGATAGTGAAATTAAATTATTACAAAGTGATTGCCTTAAAAAATGGACTGGAAAAAAACAATGTGAAGAAATTTATAATTCAGAAAAATTAAAATTTGATGGTAAAGAAATTAATGAAAAAATAAAAGGTAAAAAAAATTTAGCATTTGTTGTAATGAATGAAAGTGATATGTTTGGTTGTTATTTAGAGGATAAAGTTGATTTTGATCATTGGATTTATGATGAACATCATTTTGCTTTTAGTTTTGCACATAAAGGTGAATTAAGTAATGTTTGTGTTTATCCTAAACAGAAAGTAGGAATGAAGTTAAATAGCAATAATTCTCAAATACTATTTTCATTTGGAAATGAAGAAACTGGAAATGTTACAGTTAGTACATTAAAAGAATATGGAGAAACCAAAACTATTAAAGAATGTTATGAATTTAAAAATACAAATGATATTTTTGATTCTAAATTTAAAGTAGAACAAATTATTATCTATGAATTATTAGACTAAATGATTAATAATAATTCAATTAAAAAAGAATTTATTCATTTTTCTTTTTAAATAAGTTAAATGGCAATGAAAGAATCATCATAAGAATATGAATAATACTAAATAGACAAATATTTATTATAAAAATACTACAAATAAAAATTAATGGAATTGGAATTGTAGACGTTACTACATCTATAAACTCACAAGAAATACTTTCACATTCCCATGAAATATCTTTAGCATCTAATGATATAACACCATTAAATCTCTCATTATGAACTAATTCTCTTTCGGTGATAGAATGAAGTAATTCTTCAATAATATCAGGTCTATCACTTGTTAAACCATCACATTTCTTTCCAATACAAATAGCAGCATCTCTTTTATTATTAATAGTAAAATACATAATTTCTAAATCAATTTTTGGTAATATTTGTAACATCTTTTTATCCAAAAAATCAATACCTCCAAGAGAAATAAATGGTACATGAAAAAATCTATTTTCATTTGGAATAAAATGATACCAAAGATTAGTTATTCCTAATGATGTAGCAATAACATAACCAACCGCATCTATTTCACTTGCCTCATAACATAATTGATGATTAGTTTTTTCTTTAAAATAACTAATCATTGTATGATTAGCACAACAAAAACACATAAACTTCTCATATCCAGAAAGAGTGTTAAGATAATCTACTAATTTATCAATAACTGTAATATCTCTATCTTTAATTTCAACTGACATAATAGCATTTTTATCTTTAAATTCTTCATACCCTTCTCTTAAAGTATTACAATGAATTCCTTTTCCTCTATACGGATATCTTTTACCATCAGTAAACCAATAACCAAAGTCAAGTTGTTTTAATTCAGCTAATGTATAATCTTTAATAAATCCAGTTCCATTAGTTATTCTTTCTAATGTGTCATCATGAATAAATATAAATTCTCCATCTTTAGTAATATGAATATCTGTTTCTATCATATCTGCGTCATAGTTTTCATAACTATACCTCATTGCCTCAATAGTATTTTCTGGTTTAATTCCTCTTCCTCCTCTATGTGCAACAATGGCTGGTTTATGTTTTAATTTCATATTTTTTGCATTACTTGATAATAAACTTCTTGGCTCAAAGATAGAATTTGCATAATATAATCCTCCAACAATTATAATAGTTAAGACAAAAGCATTGCTAATTATTTTCATTATACTGTTTCAAAATGACTTATTTTAGGGTTTAAAAGTCCGATTTTAAATAATTCCTGGTTTTTATTGTGGGTTTTTTCTTTTGTTATTCTTTTTGGAAGAATTATTATTGCATAAGAACATTAATAAAAATATTCTTTACATTCTTCTTATCAAATAATAATAAACAAGTCTGTTAGTTAATAACTTTAATTAAAAAATCTTTCCTTTTGATATTCTTATTTAAAGTTCCTTCTTTCATTGGTAGTGCAATTAAATTTGTTCATTCATGTTTTATTAGTTATTAAAAGGAAAAACGGTTTGTTTAATATTTGTTCATAAAAAACTACTGAAAAAATTTGAACTAAATGACTAAAATAAAACAAGTCCAAAAAAAATCTACTGTGATAAAACTTAATCGTAATTAAGTCATTTGTAAATAATAAATATGAAAATTTCTACATAAAGAAGAAGAAATTACCACGTTATTAAAACTAAAAAATTAATTTTTAAGTTCATTAATACTGTTATTTTTGAAATTTATTCTAGGATGAACTTAATAAGTTTATTCTAATTCAATGGGATTATTTGGGCATAAGAAAAAGGATAAAGACGATTCTAAACGCAAAGGAGCAAATGCGCCACCACCACCTCCTCCTGCTGGTGCACCACCACCACCTTCAGGAGGAATGCCACCACCCCCTCCTCCTCCTGGTGCACCACCACCTGTTGGAATGCCACCACCCCCATCAAACAATAGCATGCCAAAACCTTCTTCTGCTGGTAGAGGTGATTTATTATCTCAAATTCAAAAAGGAAAGAAATTAAATAAATGTGAAACTATAGATAAATCAAAACCAATGATAGAACAACCCAAAGGTGGAATGGGTGGAGGAATGCCTATGGGAGGAGGTAATCCTATGATGGCAGCTATTGCTGCAAGAGGAAATCGAGGAGGGCCTGCACAACATTCAATGGGAGGAATGCCATCAAGAGGAGCACCGACTCCTAGAGGTATGCCACCAAGAGGGGCACCAAGAG
>NW_008577369.1:0-1673 GCF_000257125.1 Entamoeba nuttalli P19
GTTGAATAATCATTGATGTTTTTAACCAAATCAACAAAGGAAAGTCATTGCAATCTGTCAAACAATAAACCAGCTCATATAATATAAAAAGAGAAAACACACAACTACACAATCCAACAATAAAATGTGGTTGATGTAAAAGATATTAAAATTACAATGACAACAACTAAAAAACAAAAATGAAAATCCCATCAATAAAAAACATTCATGTTTATTTAAACTTACTTTTGAATGGTGAACCAATTGATTCCATTCTCCAACTCTTTGACTCAACACTGAAATATAATGACATGGTTGAAACATCCCATTCACAATATTGTTTATGTGTTGTTGAAAAGTATTACACTTGTTTAACATGTTCAGAAGGGAAAGTTAAATATTGCAGTCGATGTTTTGACTTTTCATACCATGAAAACCATGTAACAAAAGAAGTCAATAAAATAGTGATATGTCAATGTGGGATGTATTACAAAGGAGAAACAAGAAGTTGTAAAACACATTTAAAGAAAGAAAAACAAGAAAATAATGAAGATAAAGAAGTGAAAGAAGAAATGGAAGAATTTATCAAAACATTCACTTCAAAACTCATGTTTCGTATAATTAATTTAAAGTATCAAAACATTATGAAAGAAATATCGAAATTATATTGTATTGATAGTATTTTTAATATAATTGGGAATGTTATATTCAAAGAAGGAAGATGTTTATTATATCCATTATTTGAAAAGAGTAATAAACTAAAAGAAAGTGATTATCAATTTCTGACGTACTATTTAATACTACCTTTATTATATCACCCATTATCATCTCCACTTCTTTATTTGTTAAACAAACATAATAACATATTTAAATTGGCATTATATGAATATTATTCAACAACCACATTTGATGAAATGAAATATAATTTTCAAAATGACACACAAATAATTCTTAAAATAATTAACAATTCATTATCAATAATGATTAACCCAAATATCAAAAATATAACAAATACAAGTCATAAAGTAGGAATTAAAAGATGTTCAAAAGTATTAAATCTAATTAGTAAAGACATTGAAACGTGTTTCAAAGAAAAAGACATATTTATAAAAACAATGAAAATTCTCTTATCAGTGTATGACATAAAACAGAATCATTGTATTTCATTATTTTCTAACTTTGTGAGATTTTTTGAAACAACTCTTCACAAATTACCACAACATCTATTAACAATATTTCTTAATAAGTTAGATTATGTCCCAATAAAAGCACATAATAGTATTCTTACAAAAATTTATAACGTTGGTGATGTAGAAAATATCTACAAATATTCGAGGTTCTTTCCATCATTATTGGAATTCAAATACTCTTCCATAGATATCATAATTCCATCTGACATAAAACTTAATAAAGAAAGAAGTGTAGATCCATATAATATTGAAATGAAATCTAATAATGACCAAGAAATAGAATGTTTAGATGAAATGAAAATAATGATACAATTCCATGCACTATGGGAAGAAATTACACAACTAACAAGTGAAGAATTTTATAAAACAATCAAAATGAAAGAATATGGAGAAAAAGAACTTGTTGTAATTGTATGGTTGTTATGTTATAAACCAACAGAATTCTATCAAATAGTGAATGAACTACATTTAACAAATATAATAATTAAAGAAGATAAACTAAAT
>NW_008577370.1:0-1991 GCF_000257125.1 Entamoeba nuttalli P19
TTTTTACCATTTTCAATTTTACCAGCACCAGTATTCATATCAGAAAATGCAAGCATAGCATTTTGTAATGCTTCAGCCTTTTCTCGAACATCAGCGTCTTCAAGGTATTTTCCCCATTCATTAGAACTTGAAATTGAATTGAAATAATTGGCAATATCTTCCTGAAAAATCAGTTTCAATTTGAGATATTTCTTATTGTCTGAAAACAGTTGTTTGTTCTCATATCAACTTAATAGGTGAAAAAAATCTAAAAAGAAACAAACAGTCATCTTTACTTTTTTTAAGATCTTTTTTGTTTTAAAAATTCTAATTTTATAAACTTATTTTATAAAGACTTAATTTAAGAAGAAATGAGTGATAAAAAAAACGAAAGGTCAAAAAAAAAAAATAAAATGATGAAAAGAATTAAATAAACAATTTGAAGCAACAAAAAGCAACATTAACGACATAAACAACACATTTATTCGAAGAGAATTTGAATAATAGGGTCACCTTTTCTAATAATTAGTTCTTTTTTTGTCATTGCCAACCGTCTTGAAATAACCATATTAACTTCTTCTGCCTTTTCAGTTAAACGATCTCCTTCAACAATAATCCTGTTATCACGAATAACTTTTTTGATAGACTCTTGTTTATTAATCCCTGCTTTCCCTTCAGCATATTTACTTTCAAATTCATATCCTCCACGAATGATTAATAAATCAATAAGTAAATGAAGAAGTTCAATTCTTTTATTATTTTGAAATCTTCTTGTAGCAGTTTTAATAGAAACGTCATGGTCAATATCATCTTGTTTCAATTCTAAACACCTTCTTTTTAAATACTCACTAAGAAAAATAACTTCACCATTTCCAAAATCAAGAGATTTTAATCTCATATATTGTTGAGTCACAACACTTTTTTTAGCTGGTTGCTTAATAGTAATATCACAAAATTCAGAAAGCAAACAGACACATAATGATTGTTGAAGTGTTTGGAAATTCCGTGTTTCTCTGGAAGCTTTTAAAATAGGAATTCTTTTTTCTAGTGGAGTAATACATGTTTTATCCTTTTTTCCTTTCTTTTGAATTTGGAAGGTAGTTATTTGTGTTGATGGTTCACAGACCATAGTAGCCATTCTTACTTAGTTTTAATTGATTATTTTAAGTTCAATTAATTCCCTTAAATCTACTCTATTTCCAGTTCTTCACTTAAAGACAGAACGACTCTTTTCCCTTTTTTGTGTTATCTATTCAGGAAATTTTCGTAGGTTTTCTTGATTTTTGGAAAAAGTTATTTTTAGTTCTTTTTGTTACAAGTTATTTATTATAAAAGAATAACTAATTGTGTCTCTTCTTAATTAAATGTTTTAATTAATTTAAGGCATTACATTATCCCATTAGTGAAAAAAACATTTCTATTATAATTTAATACTTCATTTACTGAGGCTCAAACTCAAAACTTCATTGAGGAGATTAATTTCAACAGAATGTAAATTGCTCTATAAAAAATAACTAATTCTCAATACTATTTTATATTGTATTTTTATTATATTATAACCCTAAAATTAGGTTTTTCTTTAATTTTAACAAAACAAAGAGGAAAATTCAATTCAATTTTAGTACCTAATTTCCTTAAAAAATTATATTTTTTGAGGAAAAATATTCAATAATTAGGGTTTTAGTATATAAGTTTCCTATTTTTTTTAACTTATATTGGAAAGTATGTTTTATGAAGTGAAGAATGTTTTATTTAGAAACAAAAAGAACAATTTAAGAAGGGGTTAGTTCTGTCGAACAACAAACCTCTGTATTTTTAGAACAAAAAGGTGGTTTAACAAAAATGAAAAAAATTTATGTTGTTAAAAAAAATAATATTTCAAAAAATTCTTATTGAACAAACTATTTGCTTCCATTTTATTGATAAAATATTTATGAAAATATTTCTATCCAAGATATTCCTTCATTGCATTATTTCATCTGAGGATTAAAAATAAAGAAAAGAAGAAGAGA
>NW_008577371.1:0-3021 GCF_000257125.1 Entamoeba nuttalli P19
TCTTTGGAAAAGTATTTCCATATTGTTTTTTGATTAGACAAACTTACTATTGTATCACGAATATTTCCTTTAATATAAACAATATGTTCTTCTAATTTTTTATTAATTTCCATGTTAGTATAGATATTCAATTTTTGAGTTCAGATCATTAAAACAAAAATAATTCATGTTATTACGCATCAACTATTCCAAACATATATTAATTATCTCTCTATTTTTTTTATACTTTTAATTCTTCTGGTTTTAAGAAAAAAAGATTGATGTAAATCCGCACTCTTTTTTTTGATGTGAAATGAATAATAAAAATCAAATAACAAAACATTTTTAAATTGTTATTTTGTAATTAATTTTTACTTAAAGAAAATTAACATCTTTAATTTTTACTCAACCCCTTCTGACATGGCTTTACAAATTCTACCTCCACTCATCTCTGCTTGTGGAAAAGTTGCTACAACATTTATTGTTGGTAGTGCTGGAAAAAAAATAGTTGATACATTACAAAGTAACAACAAAGAAGACACACCACAACCATCAGAAGAATTCAAACAGAGGAGCAATGGGTTGAAACAAGAGAATGAAGTGTTAAAAAATAAAATCAAAGAATTAGAAAATGACATAGTAACAAAAGAACGGGAGCATTTACTTTCATTATTAAAAGGAAAAGATGAAATAATCAAACTTACTGAACATTATAAAAAACAACAACAAGAAATTGAAGAACAAATGAATAATCGTTTAATAGAAAAAGACAATCAAATTATTTCATTACAAAATCAATTGAATCAACTTAAAGATGAATCAATAACAAACTCATCAAATCAAGAAATTTATTTTAAATGGGGACCAACTATTGTTTGTGTAATAGTATTAGTTATAAGTGTATTGTTTCATTTAACTAAATAAGAAATGATAAAACCAACATTAAATTTATTTTTCTTTTATAACATTTAATTCTTTAAGTTCTTTTTGTACTTTTTTTAATTCATCTAAAAAGTAATATATCTCAGTCATCTTTGATTGGAGTTGTTGTTGAGTTATTGGTAATTGATTTTCATCATCATCGATATCTTCATATATCACTTTTTGTAATTCAACAAATTTCTTTTCTGCAATTTCTAATTTTGATAGAAATTCATTTGATTTAGTTAAAATTTCTTCTTTATTTCCAAATGGATGAACTGATAATAACCGAAGCATTTCTTGAAATGCAATCATTGATTTACTTAATTCCTGATGTTATGAGATTTCTTTCAATTATCTTTGAAATTTGATTAAAATAATTTCAAACTTCTTCTGTTTCCTTTTTAAGTTGTTCTTCACGTGATATTTCCATGAAATGAATTAATAGTATTTAAGTGTTTTAAATGAACTATAATAAATAGTAAATTATATTATTCTTATTGAAATCGAATATATTTTGGTCTATCTTTTTTCACCATTGAATATATATCTGAAATTAATGTCGCTGTTACAACTATCCCACATATAATATGTGTGATAAATAGTGTCATATTACATGCTTGTATTAATCCTTCAAATTTTGTTTTGCATAATATATCAAAACACATTGGATTTTTACAAGCACAATTAGATGGTGAAATAGAGTCATAACCACAACACCTAAACTACATATAATTATTCATATTTATTATTTCATATGTTATATTAAACAAACTGATGCTTCTATTAATTGACTAATTGGTATATCATCTGTATTTGTTAATGTTGTTATATTCCAATAGTTTAATATTACTTGTTGTGCTTTAATGAGAATATATGATGAATATCCAATAGCTGTTATTGCCATTCCTACAACAATAATTTGAACACAAATATTTATTATCATAATAATCCTTTTTTTAAAATGAATCATAACAATTGATGCAATTCCACCAACTAACATGAATATTGCTAAAGTGATTGACATGTTATTTAATGTTCTAAATATTTTAAATTCATCTCTATCATAAATTAATGAAGTTTTACTATAATACAACATATGACTATTAATGTTAACTGCAGATAATAATACTTCAAGAGCAGGAATTAATTTCCAGAGACTTAACATGTTAAAATCATCTTTTAAGATTTAAGACGAAAGTTCAAAAATAACGGGATATAAAACAAATTATAAATTTAGAATAAACAATATAAGAAATTAAGAAACCCTAAAATAGGGTAAAAGAAAAGAAATAGAAATAAGAACTATAAAAATAGAAAGAATGAAAAGAAAAATTGAAGGAAAAATGAAAAAAGAATCAACTAAAAATACAGATCTTGAATCTACAGAATGAAAACTGAAGAAATTCTAAGAAAACAAGATCTATTAACACTCCAAATCATTGGAGAATTAGCTAATATTCAAGAAGTTTCAAATCTAAATCGATCAGATCTTATTGAAAGTATAGTTTGTGAATTGTTCATTAAAAAAGAATTAATTATTTCAATGAGAATGAGTCTATTTAACAGAGAGTCTATTTTTAATAACACAAATAATACAATAACAAAAAAAAAGAAGATAAAGAATAAAAGAAGAAATAAATAATAATAATATAGATTGACTATTGTAGTATAACTGGAACTATTATTGTTCTCGATGACCTCACAGTTACTTCACTTCAAGAAATATTTAATCGTATTAAAGATAAAAAAGAAAATATAGTAAAAACAAGAGCTGGTTTAAATAAACATATTATTAATTTCATTAAAAAGAATGGTGCAGAAAAGTTTTTTAAAAAAGTTCCAGAATATATTAAGAAAGATATGTTTGCATTAGTTTCTGATGCTGATACTAGTACAGTTAAGGCATTAATGAATGAAGCTATTTTAACAGGATTTGCTAATTTATTAAATAGAACAAATACACAAATTTTAAAAGATATGGTAAAGAAAATATCAAATGAAAATACATTAACTAAAAAAAAAGAATTAATTAACTTTTTACTTGAAGAAGAATAGTAATAATTGAAATATTACAAATTCATTTGATATTAGTATTTCAACTTTCTTTGTTTTTTTTTT
>NW_008577372.1:0-1795 GCF_000257125.1 Entamoeba nuttalli P19
TTTTTTTTTTGTTTTTTCTTTCCTTTATAAATATTATTAAAATCAACTTGAAACTATGGAATTTATGAACCAAAAAGAATTAGATGAAGAACATATTTATCTTTTATCTGTAGTTCAGGCTTTTCAAATGTATGAAGAGTTTGGTAAACAATGGGTTGTTTACCAATTATCAATGTTTAAAAGTCTCAAAGAAGAAGATAAAAAATTATTACCTAATTACCATCAGAAATGGAATTTAATATTATGTGGATTACATGCAAACCAAATGATTTTTGATGCAATTATCAGAAATCAAGAAGATATAATCACTCATTTACATTTTCCTATTCTTTCTGAAGAACAAAAACATAATTTAATTCTTTCTATAAGTGACAATGAACGAAATGAACTTTGTCAAAAATTAGATAAAGTTCGTTCAATGTTAACTCATTTATATAGAGACTGGAGTATTGAAGGAATAAATGAAAGAAAACTCTGTTATGAACCAATTCTTCATAGACTAAAAGAACTATATCAAAACAATCGAAATAATATTAAAATACTTGTTCCTGGAGCAGGATTAGGAAGATTAGCATATGAAATTGCATCATTAGGATTTCAATGTGAAGGGAATGAATTTACCTATTATATGTTATTAACAAGTGAATTTCTTTTAAATGGAATAGAAAAAATAGGTCAATTTAAAATATTTCCATGGATAATGGAAACATGTAATTTACTTTCATTTAATGATCAAGCAAGTGTAGCTACAATTCCTGATATTGTTCCAAACTTAGGGAATCATCAAATGTCAATGGTAGCAGGTGATTTTGTTGAGATATATTCAAAACAAAAAGAGTCTTTTGATTGTATTGTGACATGTTTTTTTATTGACACTGCACATAATATTATTGATTATTTAAGAATTATTTATTCATGCCTTAAATTACATGGAAGATGGATTAATGAAGGACCATTATTATATCATTATAAAGACAGTGATTCTCTTTCAATAGAATTAAATTGGGAAGAAATTAAATGTATTATCTCTTCATTAGGATTTACTATTATTTCAGAACGTCTTATTCCATGTACCTATTGTTATTCTGAACATTCATTATTACAAAGTAAATATACAGCAATATGGTTTGAGGCAATAAAAAATTAATATTGGTTTCTTATAAGAATGAAGAATAATAAATAATTGAAGATGTTTTGTTTTAATAGAAGTTTTGTGTTAATGATTTAAAAATCACAAAAATGTTATAACGGTAAGAAAAAGAAATAAATGATTGGAAAGTTCTATTTCTTTTTGTTCTTTTTGTTGTATCTTGAAAAGATAGTTGAATGAAAAGTCATCGTCTCTCCCCTTCTTGGTTTAACATTTATATTGAGGAAGGTTCAACAGAAAACATTCGTCATAAACCTGATACGAGAGCTTTGACAAAACAATTAACAGGAAGAATTAGAGAAACATATTGGCATATTTATCCAACACAACACAGTTTATATACAAATAAAACACCAATAATACTTAATGAAATTACAGAAAATACTACAAATTCAGGATTTGACAATGAAGAATATGATCTTATTATTAAAGAAGGAGATATACTTGGAAGTGCAACAAGTTATGAAGGAAGGTATTATTCAGCAAACCCTGAAACAGTTTCACGATATCAAATTCTTAATAGATTAGGAAATGGTATGTTTGGACAAGTATTTAAAGCAAAAGATTTAAGTAAAGAAAGAGAAGTTGCTATCAAAATTTTAAAATCAAAAGGAACATATTTTAGACAAGGAATGTTAGAAATAT
>NW_008577373.1:0-1321 GCF_000257125.1 Entamoeba nuttalli P19
TGTTTCTATTATTTGGTGACTTGGAGAAAATATGAATAAAAGAAAATATTTAATAATTCAATTCAATTAAAACTGAAACTCTTAAAAAAACTTGATATAATTCAATACAATTAAAATATTACTACAATCAATGACATTTATAACTTTTTTCTTCTTTTTGTAATTTGTCGAACTCAACTTGCTTTCCTTCTACTTTTTTATAATACTCTCTCATCCTTTTTCTACACTCATTAATAAATCTTCTTTTCTCAATCAGTTGTGCATTAAGCCTTCTCAATTCACAACTAATTTCATCATCCCTTCTTGTATGTATGTTAATTCCATTCATTTCTTTTTGAAGAATAATTCCACAACTTTCAAGTCTTCCTCTAACAACACTCTCCTCTTCCATATCATTTCTAAAACGTTCAGTGTCTGTTTCAATTAAACCATCTATTAACTTCTCTCGAGCTGAATATTCAATCACTTGATCTCTTCTTCCTAGTGGACAATTGTTTATATCCTCTCCTTCTTCTTCCATTGGTTCAAGAAGTACAACATCTTCTTTACTTGGATATTTAATATATGGATAAACAACATTCTCCCAGTACTCTCTTGCAGGTTCATTAGGAATACATAATATTGGTTCTGGTGCACTAACAGTATTTTGTTGTTGTACAGGTGGGCGTTGTCTTGTATGGTTCTCATGGTGATGTGGTTTATAATCTTTTAAACATGAGTCATATTGAACTCGGAGATTCTCCTTCATTGTTATGACAGAGTCAAGCATAACACTTAACTCCTTCTTTAATCGTTCAATATCTTCTTCTCCCCATTTGTTTAAATGACATAACTATTTTGTTATTTATGACGTTATTTATTTTATTTTTGTATAATCCAAAAATAAATTATTTTTTGAAATTCTTAAAAATTAATAAAATTCTTAAAAATTAATACAAACCGTTGAACAACTTATTTTTACAAGAATTGGCAGTTGAGGTAAATAAGACAATGGCTGAATAGATGTTCGTGTGCCTTGATTTCTGCTCATCTTAATACTGTGATTTTTAGGAACTTGAAAATTTGTTTTCTTACCAATAATTAAACTATTTTATATATCTTAAAAAAACTATAACTATAATATTTTTATTTTTGGTGGTAAAAAGATGAATCTCTTTTTCTCTTTTTTATTTTTGAGATTTTCAAAGATCTTTACAAAAGAAGCATTAGAAGAATATAGAAGATTCATTCTTTTTCTCACAAAGAGAAAAAAAATAGAAAGTAAAATAGTACATATGTCTACAGTTGGGTCTTATGATTATTGAGAAGTGATTATTTCAGT
>NW_008577374.1:0-218 GCF_000257125.1 Entamoeba nuttalli P19
TACTGAATTAAAAGAAAAAGTTAAAGAATATAGTATGAAAAGAATGGAAGAAGAACGAACTATCTCAGAAGAAATGAAGGGAAAAGCAAAAGAAATAGTTAGGAAAGAGTTTGAAAAAGAAATAACAGAAATGAAAACACAAATTAAAAAAAATTCAAACGAATTATAAAGAAATGAAGAAAGAAAAGAAGAAAACAATAAATTACAATGTAAAATAA
>NW_008577375.1:0-886 GCF_000257125.1 Entamoeba nuttalli P19
AAATCGAAATTTGTTGATTATTGAGGTGATACTAACTGATGTTTGTTACTAATAATGATGTTATGATTAACAGTCACAAATAAATTGATATAACAATTCAAAGAGTATATTAATTACAAGTTGTATTCAACAATACCATGAATGTAATGTGATTCAACCAAAAAGAAATGAACATAAATCTATTTGAGCAAAACATCTTCATTTCACATTATTATTTTATTTATAATCAATACAATCTTATAAACAATATTTATAAATAGCATATAAATAAATACTTATTGGTTAACAAAATACTGAATGGATTAATATATTCATTATTACATTTATCATCAATTCTATTTCTTTTTGTAAATAATTAGTATGTTTTCAGTTTGTATTACTCTGATACTTATTATCAATTATATTCTTTGTTTATCATTTGAAATATATATAAATAGACAATAAGATTATTATAATATTTGTTAATACTTATTGCTTATATGAGTCACATGAATGACATCCTGATTCATTAACCCACAAGATTTATTGAATTTGGAAATGACAAAAAAGAATGTAATAGTCAAGTTAATCAAATATAAATAATATCACCAGTATTAGAACAACTTCGGGCAATAACACATAAAGAATATAAAAAGAAGATATTAGGATGAAATGTGATAATGAGAATTCTTCTTAATTTTGCATTAAGAATTTAGTTCAACTCCATCAAATAAATTATTATTTATTGGGAATGAAGTATCATCAAATAAATATTTTGATGAAATATATTTTATTTCAGTGATTTAATTTACAACATTTATTAAAATTATTCGTACAATAGTAATTTCCTTTTACTAATTAATTAATCAACAGAATAATAACAAAAAAATTAAAACATATCAGCACA
>NW_008577376.1:0-523 GCF_000257125.1 Entamoeba nuttalli P19
TTTTTTCTTGTTCATTCTTTTGTTTCTTCTATTTGTTATTTTACTGGATATTCCTTTAAATTCTTTTTTACTTTCTTGATTTACTCTAATTCTATTTTCTATTTATTCTTCCTTTATTTCATTTTCAATTATTTTCTTCTTTCTTCGACTTTCATTATTATATACATAATTTTATTGTTTCAATATTCATCACTCTTTGTTTTATCTAATACTATTATACACCCTTCTTTAATTTCATTTACAACTACTTCATTTCTTCTATCAATTTCTTTTCAATTAAAAATTAGATGTTTTTCAGTTTCGTTTGGATTATTGATTATTCTGCTTTAATTTTATACAACTATCAATAAATTCTAGTATTTTTCATTGTTTTGTCGTTTTATTCTTATCATTGTTCTTGTCTTTTTATTCTTTATCTATTTTATAGACTTATGCTTTGTTTAACTACATTCTTCTTTTATTCTCTTTTTTGTTGGTTAGTTAATATTTTTATTCTTATCACACTTCTTTTTGATTAGATTTT
>NW_008577377.1:0-1189 GCF_000257125.1 Entamoeba nuttalli P19
TTAAAATTAAATAAAGAAAAAACTAATAAATTAGTTTAAAAATTAAAACCATTCAAATCTTTAAGAGATGAATGGTCTTCTTGGAAATTGAAACTCCAATGATTGTTCACTCCCTCAGTTATTCTATGAATTGATGATGGATCTTCAAACTCTTCATCATCAGACTCTTCAAATTCCATTTCATCATCCTCATCCTCATTTTCTTCTAATTCATCCTCTTCTTCTAATGCTTCTTCTAATTTATTGTCCTTGTCATTATTATCTTCCAACTCCTCTAATATATTATTAGTAATATCTTCTTCTATTTCATTCTCTTCTTCTTCTCCATTATTATCTTCCGATTCCTCTTCGTCATTGTGGACTTCTTCTAAATCATCTTCATCATTACTAGTAATTTCTTCTTCGCTAATTCCTTCTTCAAAACTTATGTTATTCTTTTTACAAACACGCTTATTATTTTTAATGTTTTCATTTATAATAAAGTTCCATTTTTCCATAATATGACTGATAAGTTGCATATTATCTATATTGAGAGAACTCTCATTATCAAAGAATATAATCACATACCAAGACAATAACTCCATCAATTTGTATCTCATCCAAAAGTCATCACTGATTGAAATTAATTTGAGACATTTGTTCATCGTTTTTATTACTTTATAATCATTCTTTGAAATGATGCATTTTCTTAGATCACATAATACATCAAGAACATCACAAATATTAGAAAGAATTTCAGTTTCTCTTGATGAAATAGAATCTCCTAATGCTAAATCTAATACTTTTAATATTTCTAATCTATATAGTTTCAAATCATTCATAGCCATAATAGTTTTAATTAAGAGTTTATTTTTGTGAGTATAAAAAGATACTTGAGCATATTTTGGAACTCTTTTCTGGCGGTTTGTTCTAAAATAATATGAACGCTTTTTTTCACATGTGGAAGAAGTTTCTTTTAGGGGTTTTTTAAGTTGGATACAATCTTTATTTAATTTAATTATTCCCTTAAATGTTGAGATATTTTCTAATGTATTATTGGATAAATTCTCTTTATTAAAATCTAATAATTCATTTTGGAGATGTGTAAAACGTTCGATGGGATCTACTTGGCATAATTGATGTTCATAATTAATGATATTTCCTTCGAAAATACTTACGGTAGTCATAATAAATAAATAATTAATGATTA
>NW_008577378.1:0-588 GCF_000257125.1 Entamoeba nuttalli P19
CAATATAATACAAACACTACATCAAAATGTATCCTTGATGTTTATAGTAATAATGTCAAAACACATCTTGCAATTATTCTCGGTATTACTGATTCTACAGTTATTAAATCACTTCAAGAAAAATTATCAACTTTAAGCCAATTAACTACAGTCGATGGAGTAACAATTTATTATCTTAAAGGAGATTCATATGCAACTGATAATATTGATTTGAAAAATTTGAAATATGACACACTTGTCAAATACACAGCAGGACCAGGACAAGTTGATCCACTTATTAATATTGCTAAGAATGACTTATACAAAATGGTTTCAGAGAAGAAAATCAAAAGAGGAACTATGATTGTGTTAATGGATACTGCACTTGGATCAGAATTTAATGCAGAAACAGAATTTGATAGAAAGAATATTTCAGTTCATACAGTTGTTCTTAATAGAAATAAAGACTCAAAGATTACACATAGTGCATTGAAACTAGTTTCACTTGGACCACATTATCATGAATTTACAAGTAATAGTGAAGTGGCAACTACTATTGATGCACTTTTCAAAGGAATTAGAGCTAATTTAACAGAAAGATGTGATAGA
>NW_008577379.1:0-271 GCF_000257125.1 Entamoeba nuttalli P19
TTTCTTTAATTGTTTATATAAAGATTAAGTACTTTTTTTTTAAATTTTGGTGTTTGTTTTTCATTTTGTGATTGTGTTATTGATAAAAATTAATTTGTAATAAAATAAAATGGAATTTAGTTAGAACAAAGGTGCAATAGTAGTTTTTTCAAATGAAATCGAAAAGAACTTTTGAACAATTCCATGAGTGACATTGAGAAAACACCAGAAATACTTGAGAGCCAAACACCAAGAATATCAACCCCACCATTGGAAAGTGAAGAAAAGAAAA
>NW_008577380.1:0-5380 GCF_000257125.1 Entamoeba nuttalli P19
AAATGAATGTGACTTCAAAGCAGAGGATAAGAAGATGAGAGATATTGAATAGTAATTGGTTTGTGTTTCAAACATATAGAAGAAAAATAAATCGTAATGTCGGAATTTTTAATATTTTCCAAGAGAGAAGAAAGAATGTCTTTAAAAAATCTACAGAATTATTATTGTTATATTATTTGGTTTGTCGTTTTTTTTATTGAAAATAACATAACTACATTTCTTAATTTGTTCTTTTATCATTTGGTTCAAATTTTTTTTTTTTGAGAAATTATTGTATTAAAACATTATCTTTTATGTTTATTATCCTATTTATATCTCTTTATTAATACGTTTATACACAAGTATTGAAATATTCTTTACATGAAAAAAAGAATTGTATTTTATAGAAATGTATTAAAAGAGGATAAATAAAAAAGAGGTAATTTAATCTTCTTTCTTATCTTCTGGTGTTGACGTAGGAATGTCTTTATGACCTTCACAACAATTACATTCACTTTCTGATGTGGTATGGTTGTGCTCATTACAAGAACATTGATTATGTTCATGTTGTTGGCAACTACAACAATTTGATGGATGTTCAGGTTCAGCATCAGTAATTGCGAAACAAGAATGTGCACGAATAATTATAACAGCAATTACTAAGGGAAGAAGGAATGATAAGAAACAATCATTGAAATAAGCAGTAATGGAGGCAGAAATATACCCGATACAAATAGCTATGAAAGAAGGAGGGAATTCTTGAGGAAGATTTATAGGAATAGAAATATTTAATTTAGTACAGACTTTGTATATGATTATTGGAATAGCTTGAATTAATAACAAAAGAAGAGTGAAAGGCTTGATTATACTAAAATTATTATGAACATTATGTTATCAAAAGAATAATAATGAGTCAACAAACATTCCAATAAATACACAAATACCACAAAGCATAACATAAAGAAATCTGAAATTATAAATATTAACTTTTGTTCTTAAATTCATTATAGCAACATCACTGAACATTCCATATTTTGTTTGTTTTAATAAATCTAATTCATAATAAACTTCTTGCATAAAAGAATCCATTGAAGTTTTGATATTTTCCATTTTGGAATGAATGGTTTTTTTTTGATTTTTTTTTACTTTTTTGATTTAGATTATCAATAATGAAAAGATTAAACTAAATAATATCGTTTCATTCTTATCATAATTAATGCAAACAATAACTTGGAAACAAGGTCTTGAAGAATTAAAAGGAATATTCCCAAACATTGACTCAAAACTAATAGAACAAACCTTACGTGATAATGGTGGACATATGGAACAAACGGTTGATATCTTGTTAAGTTTTACAGATGATACAATACCCACACAAAATCAAAAGTTTGTCTATTAATTAAATGGTTTTAACACATCAAGAAACGTAAGTTCATATTATTAGTCATGAAGAATTTATTAGTACAAGCAACAATGATATTAGTGACGAAGAATTAGCTCGACGTATTCAAGAACATGAATTTAATATGTATAAATCATTGGGAGGAAGAAAGGCTATGGACCAATTTTTAAAAGACTTAGAAAACCCAAACCATTCTGCTCCCAAACAAAATCAAGAAGTTAAATCTTTTTGGAACCAATTAAGTGCCAGTGCACAAAATGTATTTAAAGAAATGTTTAAAACAAAGGGTCAGTATCAGTTTGTTTTACATTATATATTTTTGAATAAAGTCTCTGTATTTCTAATTATTTTAGAGAATTACCTGAAAATGAACCAACTAAAGAAGAGTGTTTGTTTATGATTATTCTTTTTGTTTTGATTTAGTAGTTTTAGAATAAAATGTTTATTGATGTTAGCTAAGAAAGATCGGTAATATAATATTTCTCTTTTATATTACTTAAATACAATTTATTTTTCACTTCAAGATGTTAATTTTTATGTTCTTTCATCAAAAAAGAAAATGAAAAATCTCCAAAAATAAAAAGAAAAAAGAACTTAAAATTATTTTATAATAAAGGGAAAGAGTATGAGTCAAAGGAATCGTACAACACTAAGAGATAACCCAACTAGTTCAAAGAAGTTAATGTCAAAAATAGAAGAGAAAGAGGATATTGGATTTTTTGTAGGAAGTGATTATACAAATTTTATTAAATCAAGATTTAAGACAGAAGAAGCCATTTGTTGTGTATTTGCATTAAAAGAAAAAGTAATAGTAGGTTCAACAGTAGGAAGAGTTTATTTTTTTAATAAAGGAGAAGAGGATATTGGAGGAGAAGGTATTTTTAATTCAACACCAGTTCTTGGATTTGCATTAGACTCACGTAGACATGTTTTAGTTATTCAAGAGAATAATATTCATGGAATTGATCCAAATGATGGAAGAATTGAAATGAATTTAGTTTCATTTACAGATGAACAAGTTACAAATACAACATTTGATCAACAAAACCCATTACAGTATTGTTGTGTTATTAAACATTTAAAAACTAAACAAATTACTTTAAAAATTACATTAATTAGAAGTCCAGGAGAACGACCAACTATATTAACTGATAGTTTACAAAGAAGTTATATTAATCAAATGAAATGGATTGGAAATACTATTGTAATTGTTATGTCAAATAGGAGTGGAGATGGAATGAATAGAGATATCATTGTTTATTTTTATGATATTAATGCTAGACAACATTCAATTATACCTTTTAATAATATTGAAGTTAAAAGTAGTACTTCTTGTTGTGTTTCACCATTAAATAAAGAAGTGATGGTTTTAACATGGGGAAATTTAAAAGGAGAATTTCGTGCAGTTCCTGGATATGATGTTTCAACTCCAAAAACTTTTAATGCACCAACAGCATTTTTTGTTCCACGAGGAGTTAATGAAATTTATAGTCTTGGGTTATTAAATGATAAAATGGTAGGATTTGTAAATTGTAAAGATCAAGGAGCAAAATATGGACTTAAAGTTCTTGTAAGTAATGATGAACGAGATAAAAAAGCAACATTTTCATTAATGCCAAAAGAAGATATTAGTGAATATTTTGAATTATATTCAGATAGAACAGAAGAAGAAGAATATCTTTGGTTATTAACAGAAAGGAAATTTATGAAAGTTAAAATGTTACAAGATAGAGATATTATTGATATATGGAAAGAACAAAAAAGATATGATTTAATTCTTGAAAGAGTTATTAAAAAAGATATGGATATTGATAAAGAAGAATTAATTGAGTATTGGCAAGATTTAATCTTATCAATTATGGATGGAGCAGTAACTGATGTAGAAGAACCATATACCTTAATGGAAGAATATTTAGAATCAGATTTAATGGAATTAGAAGATTTCTTAGAAATTACTCAAAACTTTCATATTGAACCAAAGGAATTTAGAGAAAAGGATAGTAAAGAAGCAAGAGAATATGAAAAATTAAAAGTCCAAATGAAAGATAGTTTGAATAAAACATTATTATTCTTTACTAATTATACTATTTTCTCATTAAAAAAGAATGAACAAAGATATTATGAATTAATTAGTACGTACAATATATTTTACAATAATAAAGATAGAAATTATGCATATGAAGATGCATATAATACATTAGTTGCATATGCTAAATTAAAAGAAACAATTCAAAGAGTAAAAAGTGTAGATAAATATGATAAAATTCCACAAGATGAATTATTAGGATTAATGAGAAAAGAATTAAATAAATATAAAACATTACTTCTTTATCCAAATTTACCAACAAACTTTCAAGAAATTATATCAAATAATACAATCGGGTCAAAATTTGATGGAAGAAATGAAGATAGAATTCGATTTCAAAAATTTAATATGCATTATAAAATAGAAAATTGTATGTTTGAAGAAGCACAAAATTTAATTTTTAAGTTAAAAGACCCAAATTTATTTAAAATGTTTTTAGAAAAGCTTCAATCAATTTATGACTTACATATGCAAAATATTATTGAAAAAGAAAAACAAGAAATAGAAACTAAAAAAGTATTTGAAAAAGAAGGATATAACCTTAAAAATCTTAGTGATGTTTATGTAAATGAAGTAGAAGAAGTTATGAAAAAAGCAGAGTCAAATCCATTATTACAATTTAGATTATATCAATTATTATTTAAATTATTAAGTGAAAAAAAATATCCTATTGATAATTATGAATCTAGAGTCGGTGGTGGTATTCCTAAATTATTATTTGAAGCTACAAAAGGAAGTAAAAATACTCATGAAATGCAACAAATTGTTATTGCTTTTATTTATTCTACAATTAGTGACTATAATAATTTATTTGACTTTAGAAAAAATGAAAAAGCTGTTGAGTTAATTACAAGTGTTATGGAAATTGTTAATTCTTTAGAAGTCTCTATTTCTCGTGAAGTTTTAAAAGCTCAAAATTATGGAAATAAAAAGTGGATTATTACTTTATTATATGAATTGTCAGTTTATAAAGATCAATTATTAAATGTATTAGATGAAGACGAAACAATGGAAACTTTTGCTCAACCTGTTTGTGATGGTTTAAGAAATGCTTCTCTAAAATATGAAGCTTTGTTATCTGCTCAACTCATTGCTCATCAACAAGAATTTGATTATCTCAATAGTATTATTGACTATTCTAAACAAGGAATAATAGTAGAAGAAGTCGAAGGAAAGTGTTGTAGTTGTAATAGAACTGTTGTAAAAAGAACTTTATTTAAATGTGGTCATTGTATGTGTGATCAGTGTTTAGAAAAACTTACCGCTAAAGGAGCAAATATTGAATGTTCTGTTTGTAAGAGTCAAAGATTAACAGACCAACAACAAAAATCTCTTTCTTCTATTCAAACTCCTCGTCATAAAAAGAAGTAATTTATTATTTCATTTATTTCTTCATTATAAATTCAGTTAATTTAAAAAGAATAATTAATACAGAAGAAATATATTTATGATTGTTTTATTTTCTTGTGCTAAGTTGTTTATTTCTCTATTTATGTTAATTGTTACAAAAATTATTTTTCAAAAGTTTTATGAAATATAAAATTCAATTTATTAGTTAGCATTATTTATTGTTGGTTCAAACTTTTTTTATTTAACAGATGATAAATATATATTTTTTTGTACTGTGTTACTATGGTTGTTATTTTACTTTTCTTTCAATTTCTACCATTATGCTTTTCATTTATTGTTCTATACTATATTTCTATAAATAAAACTATAAACTTACTTTGAAAATATGATAAAGTTTATTCTAAAAGAATATTTATTGATGTTTAAATTTATTTTCTTCATTTAATATTGGATAGTGATATACTTTTATTTAAAAGTGATATGACAAATAACGTAATGTATTAAGATTTTGAAGTTATTATAAGGTAAAATAAGAAACAAGAAAGAAAAATAAGAAAAGAAAA
>NW_008577381.1:0-3080 GCF_000257125.1 Entamoeba nuttalli P19
TTTCACTAGAAAGTGATATCATGACTCTAATAAAATGATATGATAGAAAAGAGATGACAAAGTGAGATGAAAAGAGAATCTAAGATAGACCCTTATTCCAAGAAAGATTTCAGTTATTTATGATAATGAATAAATCCCAAAAATCTAAAACACCAAAAAGAAAAATAACGTGGGACTTAGCAGCTCAATTAGTTGAATATGCAACTGCTGCAGATCTCAAAATTATTGATGAACCAACTAACTTAAGAATATGTAACTTATTAAAAGCTAATAAGAATAAAGCTAAAGATTTATTGAATGTACTAAGAAAAAGAATGCTCAATAAAAGAGATAATGTTGTTTATTTGTCACTTGTTTTACTCCAACAAACAATTATTGAATGTCCAGAACTTATTGACTTATATTCAACAAGTGCATGGCAAGATTGTTTTATCACAACACTACTACGAACTAATGTATTAATTGAAACAAAGAAGAAACTCTTATCAATTATTCGTGGAATGACAGAATCATTCCCAAATGACTTATTATTCAAAGATACTTATGAACAAATAATTCAACACGGTATTGAGTTTCCTGAGGCTGCTCATTTTGGTTTGTTTATTTTAATTCGTTTAACAACAAACATAATAGTATAGACAAAGAAGTTACGTTTGTAACAAAAATATCTAAATCAAAGTTTATTGATGAGTGTGAACAATTGATTGGTTATTGTCAATTCTTAAACCAGTCATTTGATTATTTAACAATTTTAGAAGTTTGATGTTTTTAATAGAATTTGTACATTAAAGTCAAAATGAAAGTATTAAATATAATAGTTAGAACAATTGAAAGAAGACATGGAAATAAAAGAAATAATATTTAAGTTAGAAAAAGCTCAACCGATTATTATTTCTTTATTAAGAAAAAAAGATTTGTCAATGGATGTGATTCAATTAGTAAAAACAACTCATGAGCAAATTAAAACAACATTAGAACGTTACAAAAAGTTAACAGAAAAGTGGGTACATTTAGCATGTACAGACAAGAAGATAGTAGAAAATACACAATTTATGTTTGAATCAAAGAAATTAAGATAAATTCAGATATTTATTGTTTTCTCATTGTTTACTTTCTATGAAAAAAAGAAGAATAATAAACTTAAAAATATTAAATATGTCTAATGACATAGATATCTTTGGAGATGATAGTTCTATTGATATTCCTATCACAAAAGAACAACACCAATTTAATGAAGCTATTGAGTCAATAACAGATAAAGATGGATATTTTCGTTTGTATTGTTTTTGGAAAAAGATGAATAGAAAGAAATAATAACTCCTTGTAGTTGGACGAAATGGAGAAGTTGTAAATGGGTATCAACTAGAAAAGAAGGTTGGACAAGGAACATTTGGAAGTGTTTATTTAGCGAAAAAAATAACAACAACAAAAGAAGTTGCATTAAAAATTATTCGTAAAAATGAAAGAATGGTAAAGTTGTCACAAAAAGAGGCACAATTAGTAAAAGAAGTGATGTCACTAAAAGGAATTTATATTGTTCAGCTAATAACTGAATTTATGTATAAAGATCATTATTGCATTGTTCTTGAAAAAATGGATATGAGTTTGAGAGAATTATTATCACATAAACCAAATGAAGAAGGAATTGATATATTTCATATACAACGTTATGGAAAACAATTATTTGAAGCACTTCATGTATTACATACAAAATGTGAAATATATCATTGTGATATTAAACCTGATAATATTTTAATTGATCTTCATTCAGACACAATTAAATTAGCCGATTTCGGTACAGCACTTCATCCATATGAATTAACTATTGATAGTGAATTAGGAAGTAGATATTATAGACCTCCAGAAGTAATGGTTGGCTATCCATTTGATGGATCATTTGATAATTGGAGTAGTGGTGTAACACTATATGAATTATTTACACACTCATTTTTATTTACTGGGGAAAGTAATAATGACATGTTATATCAAATTATTCAACTCAAAGGTTCATTTCCTCAGAAAATGATTCGAGAAGGGAAATTTTCATCAAATCATTTTACACAAGACTTTAAATTTATTCATTATGAGACAGATGTGTTTGGAAAAGAACTTGCAAGAAGAATTTCTTATTCTCAACAACCTATTAGAATTTCATCAAAATTAATTCATTCATTAAAAGAAAGTAATGAACATTTATCATTAATATACACATTTGCACAATTACTAGAAAAGCTTCTTATCATTGATCCAACAAAACGATTTAATTCGATTCAGGCGTTAAATCACAGCTTCTTTACACAAACAAAGGAATAGTATAAGTAATAATATAATTTAATAGTTTTAATAGTTTATACCTAATAATAAAATAAATAATAAAAAGAAGTAACAAAAAAGAAAAAGAAAAAAAAGAACTTCAAAATGTCATAGTTTTACATGTCAAGTGAAGAAATAAGAGTCTATACAATTGAAGAATTATTTCAGTTAAGAGAATATAAAATAAATTTGTATATATCACTAATGAAAAAAGTAAAAAGTAAAAAATCATCAAAGAAAAAAGGACAACAAGAAAGCACTTCTCCAGCAGAGTTTTTTGTTTGTTTTTCGTTTTATTAACAAAAGAAATAATTTAGCAACGAAATAATAAAATTAATTTAAATAGGAAAGATATAGATGGATTATGCATGATGTTATTCTTATTGAAAAAGAAAAACAAACAAAAATGCATGGATCTGACTTATATTCATTGTTTTTACAAGGAAAATTAAATTTACATGAATGTACTGTTAAATCTCAAGACCCAACTATTCCATTTGTTTTACAATTAAAGAAATGTATTGACATTTATAAGAAAATATTAGATATTGATAAAGCAAAGGAAGCAGAGAAACTAAGTTTGTTCATTTTATTGTTATTCATCAACTTAATTCTATTCCATTAATTCTTTTAAATCATTAATTAAATTATAGAACAAAAAATGGAAGAAATGAATAAACCAAAGGCAGCTGAACCTATCTATAAAGAACAAGCAAATGAAGAACTATTTGACCCATTAGCAGGAATAGATGAATAAAGAAGATAAT
>NW_008577382.1:0-450 GCF_000257125.1 Entamoeba nuttalli P19
TCTATTAACACTTAATTAACTAATTTTTATATTTTAATTTCTTTGTTTTTCTGTTAAATTAAACATTGATGAAACTTAAATTATTTGATTTTGCTATTAACTCTTCAAGTTTATTTCAAATAACAAATTAATGAATTATTATCATTTTTCAATTACTTCACAACACATTCTGTTGGGTTTTCTTTAATCTGTTTAGTTTCTGTTACCGTTATATTACTCAATAAATACCATGCACATTTTATTTCTTCTCCATTATATTTGACTTTAATACATCTTCTGTTTTTAGTAATTTCATCTGTTATATTAAATTTTGTTTATTTTATTATTTTACCTTTTTCTTCAGTTCTAATTTCTTTGTATTCACTGAATGGTTTCTTAATTTCTTTTTCATCAAATAATTTTATTCCTCTTGCTTATTTTATTAATCTTTCTATTTCATTTTCTGATCTG
>NW_008577383.1:0-1161 GCF_000257125.1 Entamoeba nuttalli P19
AAAAGGAAACAACCCTTAAATGACTGATTACTTTGAATTATTAAGTGCTGAAACATATGAAGATTATTTAAAACTAGTTAACGTAGAGGTTCATCAAAATATTTCTATGTGTCAAAATATTGCTAAAGAATATCAAAAATTAAAGATAGCATCAGAAAAAGAAAAACATGAATCACAAATTAAATTAAATGAATCAGCCAAACCATATTATGAACGTAGAAAAGCTATTATTATGGGAGCACCATTAACAGATGAAGAAATTCAAGGATATCAAGCAAATAATGAATGTCCAGCAAATGAAAGTTCAGAATATCAAAATGGAGTACCATGTTTTTGGCTTCATGTATTAAAGAATTCAGGGATTTTTGATGGGTTATCAGGAAATGAAGAAGATTCAATCATATTAACTTATCTTCAAGATATTAATGCTGATTATTTTTCAACAGAAGATTGTACATTAAAAGATGGAACACCAACATTACTTTTTAAATATAATGTTAACTTCTTATTTGGTAATAATCCATATTTAAGAAATAATCAAATAACAATTCAACTTACATATAAATTAGGAGATATTGAAGGAGAATTTGAAGAACCAAAAATTAATACAACTACACCATTAGATTGGGTTAAAGGAAAAGACCCTCGATTTAAAATTACACGAAAAAAAACAAATAAAAAAGGAAGAAATCAACAAGAAACAAAAGTTGAATCATTTTTTGATTTATTTTATCCACAAGAATTAACATTAAATAATGATATTAATGATGATGGATTAATTGATGAAGAAGCATTACCTATTCATGATATGTTCCAAGCATTACTTACATTAATTAATGAAGTAATTCCAGCTGCTGTAAATTATTTTGATGAAACATTATTAAATGATGAAGGAGAAGATCTTGATGAAGATGATGACGCTTATGACGAAAAACCAATAAAACAAATTATTGATGGAAAACCAACACAAGATGATTCTAATACACAACCAGCACCTCAAGAATGTACTCAACAATAATTTTACTAATTTAGTATTTTCTTTTTTTATTATTGTTTAATTCTTTTTCCTTATTAGTTTCATTTCTTTATTAACTAAACTAACTTATTTAAAAATTATATTCCATCTTTTGATCACCTCTCTTTATTTCATTTAAGTATATA
>NW_008577384.1:0-204 GCF_000257125.1 Entamoeba nuttalli P19
CTATTAATACTTAATTAATTACTTTATTATAAGTAGAATAATAACAAAAATTAAGGATTTAAGTTTTTAATTAAATGAAGGATTGAAATGATAATATATGTCAATTCTATTCAGTTCTTTGTTTTCATGTTTTAATTGAATTTAATTACTTGAATTAGTAAATAGTTAAAATAACAATTAACATTCTGGCACATGTAAAGATTA
>NW_008577385.1:0-636 GCF_000257125.1 Entamoeba nuttalli P19
TTTTTTCTTTGCTAATTTTCGTACCCGTACAACAATCAATGTTATTAAATTATTATTCTTTTATGTTTGAATTAATACATCTTTCTAATTTATTATTCAATAATTATTATTCATCATATTTATAATATTTCTTTCTTATTCTTATTTTCTTCTTCTGTTATCTTAACATCTTTTCCTTTCTTAATCCTTTGTTTTCTTTTTCTATTATCTTTTCTTTATTCAATCAATTCTTATTGTATTTCACATAATTCTATCTTTACCTCTTGGTTATTATTTGTTCATATTTTCAAACGACATCTTACTTATTTTCTTTATTTTTCTTCTAACATCATTCATTATTAATTTTCTATTGTTATTATTGTTTTTCATTTCGTATTTTGTATTTATCAGTATTTTTCTTATCATTCTCATTTATGTTTATCTTTCTAATTCACAATCATTAGTATTTCTATACCATTATTCTATTCCATTTATTGATGTAACATTCACCACTCAGCATATTCTTTGATTGTTTTTTGTTTATTTTAGAATACATACAGATGTTATTCAATGTCAAAAATCGATGTAATGCCATAAGTTATTCCAGAAAAGAAAAAGAAAATAGATAATGATAAATAAAAAGAGAAAAATGAAATA
>NW_008577386.1:0-3483 GCF_000257125.1 Entamoeba nuttalli P19
GTTCTCTTTTAAGGTTATGACTAATAAGTAGTCCTCTTGTATTATTATAATGAGATTGAATCTCGTTAATTTCTTTCATTTCAGAATATGTCTTTTTAACTTTTGTCTTGATTGTACGTTCATCTTTAGCCATTGTCTTCATTTTAGATTTATTCTTTGTCTAAGTATAAAATACAAATAACTAAAATAAATGATATAATTTATTATAATTAATTATTTTCTGAGAAAAAAATCAAAAAAAAATCTTAAAAAAACCCTTGAACTTGAATTGTTGATTCGACTGAATGACTAAAGGAACCAGTTGCAGAGGTACTAGACATAATAAAACTCATATTCTTTGCAAGAGATGCGGAAAAAGATCATGGCATTTACAAAAACAAAGATGTGCTTCATGTGGATATCCAGATGCTAAAATGAGACAATATGCTTGGGGATACAAAGCCCTTAGAAGAAGAACCCAAGGAACTGGAAGAATGAGACATTTAAAAATCGCTTTAAAAAGAACAACTAAAGCTTAATTAATTAAAATAAAATGTCGTTCTATGTCGAACGGGGAGAATACTTTTTAGACTTTTAATTTTTTCTTTTTAATAAAACAAAATAAAATGAATTAATAAAATTGAATTACTAATAATTGAGAAACTTTAAAAGGTTCTCTATCTCCAGTTAATATATCATTTGTTATTCCTTTATAATAATTACAAATAGGATTAAAAGAATATCTGCTCATTCCATCAAATGAAGATTGAATTAGAATATCATCATCTCCAATTGAATAAAAATATTCATCATCACGAATTTTAAAAGCAACTTTCCAATTCTTTAAAAATGTCATTTTTTTAATTTTATACCATTTCATTGATGAAATAACTCTGTTATGATTTTCTAATGAAAAAATGAAATGGTCTTCATCATAAATATCATTACCTTTTATTATCTTTTGTTTTATATAACATCCAAAAATATCTCCTTTATCTGTGTAATGAAGAAAAACTAGATGCTCTTTTCCAAGGATTAGTTGATTAAATAAAACTCTTTCCCATCCATCTGTTTGACTATCAAATAATAGTCTTGAATTATTCAATCCAATCCAATTTGTTAATTGAGTTTCATTTTCAATAATTTGTTTTTTTCCACCAAATTGAATAAATTTCATATATTCATTTGATTGAATTTGAAATTCTAAAAAACTTTCATCTTTCATTTTTACATATGAATAAAGTATATCATTTTCATTTTCAATTTTAGTTAATTCATTTAATTTTTGAGTTCTAAGAGAAATTTCAGTTAATACTTTTCTTTTATTATCTTCAATATTTTCATATTGTACTTGAGTTTCTAATTCAATTTTTTGTTTTTTTAAATTAATTTCTGATTCAATTTGATAAATTTTATGATTAAATAATTGTTTAATTCTTTGAATTTCATTTTTTTCTTCTAATTGAAGTATTTGGATTTGGTTTTGTTTATATTTAATAAGTTGATTTAATTTAAATTCTTTTTCAATATTAATTTGATTAATATCATTTTTAAAAGTGTTTTCTATTTGATTTTGCATATCAATACATATTTCTTTAATTAAAACTTTAGTTTTTAAAAGGAGTCTTTGTAATACAATTTTTAATTCCAAATACTCTTTATTAATTTGTTTTTCTTTAGAAATATAAAATTGACTATTTTTATTAGCAAATGAAATAAGGTTTTTTAATTCAATTTCCTTTTTATTTTTAAGAAGAAGAATATCAGCAATAAATTCTTCTAATTGATTAATTTGTTCTTTTTTATCTCCTTTTAATTCTTTTTCAAATACTTTCCAATCAAAAGATGGTTTTTGATATTCATTTTCAACTTTTAAACAAATAGTTTGTATTTGTTGTTTTAATTCAGTGAGTTGTTTTTTTATTTCTTTATCTGAAGTAATAGCAATAAAATAATCTACTTCCATTCTTTAAAGAAATCTTTCTTATTTGAATGAATTGAAGTTCTTTTAAATCAATTACTTCAAATAAATTTGAACTTTCAAAAAAGAGGAATTTTCTTAATAAAATAACCTTTAAATAAAATATAAAAACTATGACTTTGGCTCTTTCAATTATTATTTTCTAATAACCATTGTATCATCTCCATCATCACTGTCATCTTCTTCAGTATCATCTTCTTCCTCTTCTTCAGTATCATCATCATCTTCTTCTTCTTCAGTATCATCATCATCTTCTCCCTCATCATCATCATCATCTTCTCCTTGTTCAAGAGCTTTCTTTCTAGAACCAAATTCAGCAATTACTTCATTTTCTTTTTCGATTAAATCAGTAATTCTTTTACGATTTCCATTAGGTTTCATAAAATCACATTTTAATAATTCTAAAGCAGATGGTCGTTCTCTAAAATTTTTTACACAACACAAAGCAATAAAATCATTAAATGCTTTAGATACTTCTTCAGGTGTACTTAAAGTAGGTGGTGGTCTATTAGGAATTAAGAAAATTGCTCTCATAGCATGAAGTTCTGAATGTGGTGGTCTTCCATCAAACATTTCAATTGCAGTTATACCAACTGACCAAATATCAGCTTTTTCATTATGTCCACTTTCTAAAATAACTTCTGGTGCCATCCAATAAGGAGTACCAATTAATGTTTTTTGTAATTTATTTGTTCCACCCATCTTTGTTGACACTCCAAAATCAGCTAATTTACATACTCCATCATCACTAACTAAAATATTTGCTGCTTTAATATCTCGATGAATCATATGCATTTTATGAAGATATGCAAGACCATGTAATGTATCTTTTAATATAATTTGAATTTCTCTTTCATCTAATGTTGCATTTAATATATGCATAATATCACACACACTTCCTGCTCCACAAATTTCCATTACAATCCATAAATCTTTATCTACAAAGAAATGACCAAAAAATCTAACAATATAATCAGTATCACATTGTTTCATTAAAACAATCTCTTTCTCTACATCAGTAGTATCTCCATCAATTCTAACTGTTTTAACTGCAGCATGTGTTCCAGTTGGTCTATGAATAGCATGAAATACTGATCCATATGAACCTTCTCCTAATTTTTCTACTACTTCAAAATCTTTTGAACATTCTGCAACCCAGTTTATCTTTTGCATTTGAGAAACTTGAAGTTTAGTTGGTGTTGTCATTCTTTCCTATTTTGTCTTATCAGATCTTTTTTTCTTTTTTCTTTTTTATGGTTTTTTATTTGAAGTTCCTTTTATGTAAAATACTATATTTTATAGTTTTTTTACTATTTTTATTAATATTTATGATTGTATTTTTATTTCGACTAATTCTGTTCTTCTGTTGAACCGACGTAAAACATCATCCTCCTCGTTATGTAAAATAACCTTTTCACTTAGTCTTTATCCTCCAACTTATACTTGTCTTTTATAAAATAATTGACTAACTTAAAAAACCTTCAAAAATAAAGTTGAAAATCAATTACAAAAGGATGTAAAGA
>NW_008577386.1:3493-3673 GCF_000257125.1 Entamoeba nuttalli P19
CATGAAATGGTAAGACTTGATGTTATAGACCCACAACGTGCGTTTTGGTTATATAATAAATCAGCTGATTATTTGTTTGAATTCGGATGGAGTGATATTCGTGTTTATAAAGAAAATAATAAAACGCAATCATGTTGTAAACAACAATCCTTTGAATATAAAGGAATATCAAAAGCACTT
>NW_008577386.1:3683-5212 GCF_000257125.1 Entamoeba nuttalli P19
CTCAATCTTGAATAAATGAAAATGAAATTAAAAGTCTAGTTTATTAATATATAAGTAAATGTCTTTAATATAATTTAGTTATAACATTTTAAGGCAATGTTTCTATTTGATAAAGTAAACATAGTTACTCTATTATTTCTTATAATTTAAACATTAACAAAAAACAGTTACTTTTCTTATGTAAGGATTGGTATTGGTGGATACTTCATTTTGAGTGAGACTTTTATGACAACGTTAATAATACAATTTTTGGAGAATTAATGCCTTTACAATGAATAATATTTATTAGGAAATTTACAAACACTACCAAATTTTTTAATGATTCAAAAATTATTTCTCTCATAACACAAAACATTCTACACTTTACCTTCATATTTTATATAATGTTTCAATTCTTCAAAAAATTTAATAAAGGAATTAAAGTTTGAAAATCAATTACAAAAGGATGTAAAGAATCTTTATTGAGACTAAACACACCTTTTAATATCCTCCTCTTAATCTTAAGACTAAATGAAGTGTTGATTCTTTTTGAATGTTATAATCTGAAAGAGTCTTTCCTTCTTCTAATTGTTTGCCTGCAAAAATAAGTCTTTGTTGATCTGGTGGAATTCCTTCTTTCTCTTGGATCTTAGCTTTAATAGCATCAATAGAATCATTTGGTTCAACTTCTAATGTAATAGTCTTTCCAGTAAGTGTCTTAACAAATATTTGCATTTTCACTTTAAAAGTTTCTTTTCACTCCCTTTTTATTCTTTTCGGAATCTTTTTGAAACATTTGACATCAATGACGTGTCTTTTTTTATTATAATAAAAAAATTATTAATTTTTATTTCTAATTATTATTTTTTATAAAAATGAGGTATATAACATAAATTAATTATTCCTTCAATTCTTTTCTTTTTTAATTAAATAAAAAGAAACAGATTATTCATTTTATTTACTCAGAGTATTTATTCAAAAATAAGTAATATACTCATTGAACTGTTTATATAAATATAATATTGAAGAAGTTCACTTTGGCATCAAATAAAAAGAGCAACCGAAGAGCTTTATGAAAAAACCATAAAAATAATTTTTGGTTAATGAAAAAGAATAATTGTAACAGATGAACAAAAAATGAAAATGTAAAAAGAAAAGAAATGAGTCAGTGATGAAGAGAAAATATAAAATAATTGAAGAAGAATAAAAGAAAATTTGAGTTAAAGGATTAAACCCTATAAATTTTTTTAAATCAGAATAGTATATTATTGGACTGAATTGAAGGGAAATATTAACAGATAAAATACTCACCATGAATCTTCTAGAAAGAAAAAAAGAGAAGTGAAAATCATTAATATTTTCACATTTTATTCAAAAAAAACCCTTTAAGAGAAATAAATATGGTAAAATAATAATAGTGTAATAGTAACAACATACTAAACAACAACCCTGAAAATAAAAATGAAAAAGCATGTATATCTGGATATAAAAAGGAAAAAAGAACAAAAAATAACATTAGTAAAAGAGTCATGTCTAGTACAGGAGTCAAA
>NW_008577386.1:5222-5939 GCF_000257125.1 Entamoeba nuttalli P19
ATTGTTATTTTTGTTTTGAATATTTCAAATGAAATGACTTTAATGTAATGGAGAAAGTTGATAAAAGATAGAAAATAAACGGATGAAGTGAATAATTATTTTTTAGAATAACAAGGAAAGTGGTTAATATAAATGATGATTAAAACAGCAGGTAAATTATCAGAAATAATAAGAAAGATTGAGAAATAAAGGAAAATAGAAAGAACAACAATTTTATGTTAAATGAATAGATAATTGAAATGAGAAAAGAAAATGCAGCAAAACGAGGAAGACTAAACAAAGTACAGATCATACAGAATGTCATATAGCAGAAAAATAAATTCAAAAGAATATAAAAGGAAAGAAAAACATAAATTATCAATATGTACAATGAAGAAATAACAAATGGAAATATTAAAATAGAAATAAATAAAATACAAATGAGCAAAGAAAAGAATATACTAGAAGAAAATCAATTGAAATAAATAATTACAAGTAAGAAAATTAAAGAAAGAGAATAAAGAATAAATAATTAGAAGGCAACGAAAAAAAAACAAATAATAGAAAAAAAGAAGAGAAAGATATAAAAGAATAAAAATAAAGAATGAAGAAGATGATGAAAAATAAAATTATGAAGTTAAGAAGAAAGTAGAGAAAGATAAAAAGAATAAAGAATAAAAAGAAAGTAATAAAACAAAAAAAGATAATAGAAGAAAAGAAAGAAGAAATAAAATGTGT
>NW_008577387.1:0-4254 GCF_000257125.1 Entamoeba nuttalli P19
TCAAGTGGAAAGAAATCATCTGAAGAACCACCCTGTTCAGATGATACTTGTATCAGCTCTGAAGGAAATTCAAGTTCTGGAGATTTCCAATGTGCTCAAGATGGTCTTTTCTGTGTTATTGATGGAGTGCATAATAAACAGTACTATGAATGTGCAACAACATTCAAAGGATTTAGACCATGTGCCTCAGGAACCTGGTGCCAAGGAGAACAAGAAGGTCCTTACCAATATAACCCATGTGTCTGGCTTGACCAAACAACTTGGTTTAATAAAAAAAATAATAACAATGAAAACAAGTAATTGTTTTCATCTATTAGTATCAACTTAATTGATATTTATTAAATTTGTTAATTTCAAAACAAAAGGTTTAATTAGTTAATTAAGCACAAATATTCCATAACTTATTACTTCCTTCTTTATCATAACTATAACTGAAATCGATTCTAGTAAATCCCTATTAACTAATTAGTATTACTTTGCTTAATTCAAACAAAAAAAAATAACAAACAACAGGGGTTTCTCCAGTATTTTTATGAATTTCAAAATAATCTCTCAAAACATCATATGTCATTAAACTATAACCACAGTCTGCAGTGCCTTTGTTTGATAATGCTGGATCAAACATGTTTTCTAACATTGTAATTGTAAAATTTGTTAATTTGAAGATAGACCCAGCGCCATTCATTAGTTCTACGTCAAACATACCAAATACTGAATTAACACAATCAATGAAAGGTCTTCCATCACTATCACTTCTGATATAATAATTTTCATTTTCAACAAATGGACAATTATTCTTTCCATAATATTTTTCACAAATACTCATTTTAATATTGAGTTTTGTAGGTGATGTAATATTTCTAGGGTCTTCTGGTTTCCAATACCAAAACCCAACTCCACCACACTTATTAAAATCATCTAACTCACTCCTATCTCCTTCCCAGTACATTTTACTTTGTCCGAAACCTTCTCCTTTAGACTCTTTTACTATAAAACCAAGTAAGTCTTGATTCCACCCAACAATAATTACATTCTTTATTCTCCCTGTAGCTTTTAGTGTTGGTGTTGCCAAATATTTTCCAGCTTGTGTTAATGCTATTTCTCTTGTGGCACTATCAGATTGAATGACATTTTCTGTTGAAGAAATAAGTGGTCGAATAGTACATTCATCAAACGTCATCCACAAAGGGACTTTATAAACCATAATAAGACGTTGAGCTTCCGTTATAGAAGTCGTAAATTGCATAGAACTAGGAATTGAGTCAACAGTAATTGGGACAATTGTAGATGATGAGTTATTTTCTATATACAAATCAATAACACAATGGAAATGTTCAAAAACCATAGGAACAATATTGACACCATTAGAACTAATGAAGGACTTGCAACTATCTTCATTACTATGTTCATTACAATAACTTTTGATGCATTCTTGAATCTTAGGACCAAAGAATTTTACATTAGGAATACACTTACCTTTCCAAATTCCTTTGGTTCTTAAGAACGTCAAAAAATGGGTTTCTAAATAATCAGAAAAAGCAGAAAAAATAGACGTACTATTTTTTGGAGGAGTTAATTCTGTTTGAGCAATAGAATAAGTGTCTATTAGATTAAAATTAAGGTCGTTTCGTGCTTTAAAATCAACAACCCCACCAACCAGTGAGAAGAATGAAATTATTGATAAAATAATTAACAAAAATTCAAATAAAATTAAACTAGACCACAAAGATATTAAACTCCAACTCTTGTGTGAACACATTTTATAATGAAAACAACTCATTTATATTTCTATAATTTTTGAGATGTAATATTCTTTTTAACTTTATGAAAATACACAAACCAAAAAAAAAATTATTATGAAATAATCATTTTAACATTTCAATAAACTAAGGATAATCTTTTGGTTGGTATTAGTGGTTTATTCTTCTAAAAAGTATTCCTTAAAATTGAAAAGTAAATAGTACTAGTCTATTATTTATGTTTGATATACCAATGTCTATATAAATTAATCTAATAACTCTTAATGTATTGAATTTGGCATATAACCTATTAATTACCAAATTCATTGCTATGAACTTTTCAACTTTTTTAGCTGTAGAACTTCTTTTACTACTTTAATGTCTAGCAATAAAACTTATCTCATTTAATTTAATAAATAAAAATAAGATAATTAATTATATTAATCCAATACAACTCTCTTTCGTTCTATATGAATTATTTAATATTATTGAATGAAAGTAATTTGTATGTTGAGTTTTTTAATCTATTTTTTTTTAACTTTTATCAAATTCAATCCTTTTTAGGTAATCGGGTAAAGAACTAATTAGAACCTAAACTTATTAAAATTTCTGAGGCTTGAATGAAAAAGTAGGACTATATAATGTGTGTATCATAAATTAATTTAAAGTTATTGATAAATACATTTTTTTAGTTTATATTTGAATCAAAAAACACTTTTTTTTTATTAAGCAACATTTATTAATTGTATTTAAACATTTATAGAAAAATAATAACAATTTGTTTAAAGTTTAAATTCAAAAGTGGAGAAAAATAAAAAAGAGATTTGAGAAGAGTTTTCTAAGTTATTAATTTCTTTTGAACAAATTTTGATTATGATAATATATTATTAGTAATGAAATCTTTTGTATAGGATAAGTCTGTTATAGACATTTAACTGAATAAATAATTAGTTAATTAAATTCTAATAAGTAATATTTAAATAATTAAAACGTCTATTTGATGAATCAAATTAAAAAATTGACTGTTTATTGAATAATATAACTGATAGGATTTGTTTCTGGTACTGTATAATTTTTGTAAATAAATTTATTTGGACAAAAACTAATATCAAAACCTTTAAAAGAACTAGTTAACAAAATATAATTAAACATTTGGAATTAGTTATGTTACACAAAAAATTCAAAGCTTGTGTAATGAAGTTTTATTCAAATTAATAATGAGAATTAAGAAAAATGGAGAGGTGAGAGACTAGAACTGTATATACTTTAACAGACTTTTAATGAAATTAGAATAATAAAAAATTAAACTAATAGAAAAATGATGAAGTATTTACCATCAAAAAAAAAATCTCATTAACAAAAAGATTAAATCTTAACTAATAATTCACTATAATTGTATGCAACTTGTTGATTCGTTTGAAGGTTTGGATTACTTTTTTATTGTTAATTATTCTTTCTTATTGAATAGAAGAAAATAGAATTTGGAGCGTAGATTATTCACCAAAAACTAATTTAATCTATACATCTTCCATAACACCTTATGTTTGTTTTATTGAATTATTTACTGCCAATCCAATCTAACACATAGGTCCACATTTACTCATTGGAGTCATTGAAATTAGTTCCTTTAAAGCCCTTACTTACACCTCATAATCGAACTATCAGAAGAGTTAAATGCAGCAAAAATGGATTATTAGCTTGTTGTAGTTTCGATTCAACTGTCAGTCTATGGGAATTAAATGAAAATACTATAATTGGAACATTAGAAGGTCATGAGTCGGAAGTAAAATGTGTTGATTGGAGTTTTGGGTCAAACATGGTTGCTACTTGTTCAAGAGATAAATCAGTTTGGTTATGGAAATCGTATTCTGGAATTGATTATGAATGTTGTAGCGTCTTAACTGGACATAATGGAGATGTTAAAACAGTATTATTCCATCCATCAGGGACAATACTATTTAGTGGTTCATTCGATGGAACAATAAAAGTTTGGAAAGGAGAAGAAGAAACTGAGTGGAGTGAATTACAGACAGTTCAAGCATACGGAAAAACTGTTTGGGACTTAAAAATAACTAAAGAAGGTAAGTTTATAGTTGCTGGTTGTGCTAATGGAGTGATTATATTATATGAATTTAAAGACAACCTCTTAGTAGAATTAGATACAATTAATAATGAAAAGTATAGGGATATTTATTCTATTGATATAAATGACAATAATGTTTTAGTAGGGTCAGGAGATAATGCAATCAGATTATTTAAAATAGTTTGTTTCATTTCTATTTTAATAAATACAATAATACTCACAAGTAATAGAACACTATTAAGAAAAAGTTAGAACTTATTGAAGAAAAACAGGAGGCCCATACCAATGACGTAAACTGTGTCAAGTGGATCAATAAAACTCTATCAATTTCTGTAGGAGATGATAACATGCTGAAAATCTGGAAATTTGTCAATTAAAAATATTTCATATTATAAAAAAAAGACCATAAGAATTGAATTTGAACTTTGAAAA
>NW_008577388.1:0-2737 GCF_000257125.1 Entamoeba nuttalli P19
CAATATACAAAAGAAACAAAATCAATATTTAAACCAAAAAAGTTAATTTAATTTTCTCTTGGATGTCTAATTTGGGCTTGAGCAGCAGCAATTCTAGCAACTGGAATTCTGTATGAAGAACATGAAACATAGTTCAATCCAATCATGTGGCACCATTCAATTGATGATGGTTCTCCTCCATGTTCTCCACAAATACCAACAAGTAATTCTGGTCTTGTTTGTCTTCCTTTAGTAACAGCAATTCTCATAACTTCTCCAACACCTGGTCTATCAAGAATTTCAAATGGATTAGCTGGAAGAATCTTAAGTTCAACATATTTTGGAATGAATTTGTTTTCTGAATCTTCACGTGAATATGAGAATGTTCCTTGTGTAAGATCGTTAGTTCCGAATGAGAAGAATGAGGCTTCGGTAGCAATCTTATCAGCTGTTAATGCGGCTCTAACACATTCAACCATAGTACCATACATGAATGGTACTTTAATACCGTATTTCTTTTCAACTTCTTCATGAACTGGTTCAAGAACATTCTTTCTTAAGTTAATAAGTTCATTAACTTCAGTAACATTTGGAATCATAATTTCTGCATGTGTCTTAACTCCTTCCTTAATAACTTCAGCAGTAGCTTCTAAGAATGCTCTAATTTGCATTTCATAAATTTCTGGATTAGTAGTTCCAAGTCTAATTCCTCTGTGTCCAATCATTGGGTTAACTTCCATAAGTTCTTTAACTTTCTTAAGAACAACTTCTTTTTCTGCAAGTCCTTCAGTCTTACCTGAAAGTTTCATTTCAAAGATTTCTCTCATTAACTCTTCAAGAGTTGGGAGGAATTCATGTAATGGTGGATCAAGAAGTCTGACAGTGACTGGAAGTCCATTCATAGTCTTCAATAATCCAATGAAATCTTGTTTTTGAAGTGGCATAAGTTCATTAAGATATTTCTTTCTTTCTTCAAGAGTATTTGAAAGAATCATCTTGACAACAATTGGAAGTCTTTCAACTGCATTGAACATACGTTCAGTTCTGCAAAGTCCAATACCTTCAGCTCCAAATTCAAGAGCTTTCTTAGCAGCTGATGGAAGATCTGCATTGGCAAAAACTCCAATCTTTTTAATTTCATTAGCCCATTTTAAGATGGTTCCGAAATATCCTGATCCAACTTGTGGTTCTTCTAATGGAACTTCTCCTTTATAGACACATCCAGTTGATCCATCAATAGTCAAAATATCTCCTTCATGAACTTCAAGGCTTCCAATCTTAGCAATTTTCTTAGCAACATCAACTTTAATTCCTTCAGCTCCTGAAACACATGGTTTACCCATACCTCTAGCAACGACAGCTGCATGTGATGTTTTTCCTCCTCTGCATGTTAAAATACCTTCAGCAACAAAGAATCCATGAATATCTTCTGGTTTAGTTTCTTCTCTAAGAAGAAGAACTTTCTTTCCTTTAGCTTGTTCAACTGCATCATCGGCATCAAAAACAACAGCTCCAGTAGCAGCTCCTGGTGATGCTGGAAGTCCTTTAACTAATGGGGCTTCTGCGTAATTAGCTGGCATATTCTTATGAAGTAATTGATCAACTGATTGTGGTGCAATTCTCATAATAGCTTGTTCTTTTGTAATAAGTCCTTCTTCAACCATATCAACTCCTGTTCTGACAGTAGCAGTTGCATTCATCTTTCCATTTCTAGTTTGAAGCATGTAAAGTTTCTTTCTTTCAATAGTGAATTCAAAGTCTTGTACTTCATGGAAGTATCCTTCTAATTTCTTTCTAATATCAAGAAGTTGTTCATAACAACCTGGAAGATCTGCATCTTCTGCCATCTTTGAAATAATTTGTGGTGTTCTAATACCAGCAACGACATCTTCTCCTTGTGCGTTCTTAAGATATTCTCCGAAGAACATATTTTCTCCTGTTCCTGGATCTCTAGTGAAACAAACACCAGTAGCTGAATCATTACCCATATTACCATAAACCATAGAAACAACTGAAACAGCAGTTCCATCAGCTTGTTCTGGAGTAATCTTGAATTCTCTTCTATAATCAACAGCTCTCTTTCCCATCCATGATCTGAATACAGCACAAATGGCAAATTCTAATTGAGCATATGGGTCAACTGGGAATGGTTGTTTAGTAAATTCTTCAGTCTTTTTAATGAAGACTTGTGCAAGTTCTTTCATATCATTAGCATCTAATTCAGTATCTAATTTAACTCCCTTTTCAACTTTTTTGTTTTCAAGAGTCTTATCATAAACTTCATCATCAACATTAAGAGCAATCTTTCCGAAGAGGGAAACAAATCTTCTGTATGAATCATATGCAAATCTTTCATTGTTAGTTAATTTAGCAAGAGCAACAACAGTTTTATCATTAAGTCCAAGATTAAGAATAGTATCCATCATACCTGGCATAGACATAGCAGCTCCTGATCTGACTGAAACAAGAAGTGGATTTTCTTCACCTCCAAAGACTTTTCCTGATTTCTTTTCAACTAATTGCATATTCTTTTTAACTTCTTCCATTAATCCTTCTGGCATTTTGTTTCCATTAGCAATGAATTGTTTACACATTTCTGTTGTAATAACAAATCCTTGTGGAACTGGAAGTCCAATTTTTGTCATTGTGCAAAGTCCAGCACCCTTTCCTCCAAGGAGTTTCTTGTTGGTTCCATCACCATCTTCGAAAGCATATACTCTTTGCATTATTATCTGAATGAACTCTAAATTCTTACAAA